>NW_020953125.1:0-8212 GCF_900497805.2 Vombatus ursinus | reverse complement strand
CTCACACTGCATTCCAGCCAAACCAGATTAGCACCTAGTCCAGAGGTAGGGAACCTGCGGCCTCAAGGTCACATGTGGAAGACCACACGTGAGGACCTACAGGGCCACATGTGACCTTGAGACCGCAGGTTCCCCACCTCTGACCTAGTCTCTCTCGTCCTGCTCTCTTTTGCTTCCATACCTCCCGACAGGTCTCCCCTCACACCTACAACCTACTTCCTCCTCCTCATCACTACTAGTGGAAAGATAAAAATAATCTCTTGCTCCTCAAATTTTCTTGAGAGTACTTAATCTCAGTCTCTCCTAACCCTATCACCATCAACTTTGTACCATGTTTATTTATGTATTCCCCAATTATCAGATTAGAAATTCTTTGAGATACTTTGTTGACTCAGTGTATCACCTGCATTTAGGGCAGGCCCTTAGACAGAGAAGGCACAGAGATTTTTTTTTTTATTGAATTGGATTTCAGATGCATCTTCCAGAGAAGTTAAGTCATTTATCCAAAGTCACATAGCTATTTATTAACTGAGTCAAACAATAACGCTATTATGGCTTCTGGGCACAGCCCTGTCATTTACAAATACCATAACCTAGGGCAAGTCTCTGAGTCTCAGTTTCCAAATATATGAAATGAATGGATTGGACTAAACATTTTCTAAATGTCCTTCCAGCTCTAAACCTCTATGCTCTAGGGTCTAGCTTGAACATTTTATGTTCAAAGATCTGATTCCTTTAATATTCTATTTCCCACGGCCCCTCCTAGGACTGTCATGTTTTAAGGTCTTTTCCAGCTCCGACAATCTATATTCTTTTTTCTTTTTAGGCAATTGGGTTAAGCAAATAATATTTTTTGGGGGGAGGGGTGAGGCAGTCAGGGTTAAGTGACTTGCCCAGGGTCACACAGCTGGTGAGTCTCATGTGTCTGAGGCTGCATTTGAACTCAGGTCCTCCTGACTCCAGGCCCAGTACTCTATCTGCTGCGCCACCTAGCTGCCCCTTCAACCTATATTCTAAGATCTGTTTCCTCTAATGTTCTATTTCTTTGGGCATTCCTTCCAGTTTTGATATTCTGTGTTCAAACATAGAATCTGCCCAGGTCCTCTGACTCCAAATCTCCTCTTTGCTACTAGATCATGGTGGCCTCTCTGCATTTCCCTCTTCCTCAAAGATTCTATTTTCCACGAGCCTTTCCACCTTTGAAATTCTATTATCAAGGACTAGAGCTGTGAGTGGGGAGGCCAGGAGAATCTGGAGGCTATAGCACAAGGAAATCTCTAGTGCTCAGCCTGGTGTATCCAGTGACTCATGTGACTTGATCATCTTTTGGCATTCAGCATGAGAGGACCTCTCTTATTGATAATAATGTGCATTTGTGTTATTTTCACAACTAGACGAGGTTGAAGATGAGGTGATCCCTTGATGAGGTGGTCAGCCAGTCAATAAATATGCTATGTGCCAGGCATTGTGCTAAGTACTGGACATACAAAGAAAGACAAGAGATAGCCCCTGCCTTCGAGGAGCTTAATCTAATGGGGGAGACAGCATGCGAACAATGATGCACAAACTATAGAAAGGATTCATTAGAGATAATCAATAGAGGAAAGGCACTAGAATTAAGAAGGATTGGGAAGGGCTTTTCAAAGCAGGTGGGATTTTAGCTGTGGCTTGAAGGAAGCCAGGAGTCAGAGGTAAGGAGGCAGATAATTCCAGGCATAAGGGACACATGACCAGGGTGGGGAGATGGTGTGTCTTGTTTGAGGAACAGCCAGGAGGTCAGCATCACTGGATCACAGAGGTGGGGTGAATGAATGGTAGGCGTATCCCATAGTACCAGCACAGGAAGGCAGCTAGATGGCATAGAATTTTGCATTTGTAGTATGGAAGACCTGAGTTCAAATCCTCCCTCAGACACTTACTATGTGGTCTTGGGTAAATTGGTTAAGCCCTTTCACTTTCCTCATCTGGAAAATGAGTGTCTGGTTCAATGGCCTCTGAGGCCAGTCAATGGCCTAAGGTCCATTCCAGCCTAAAGATATGATTCTCTGATTCTTTTTCTCTTCCCTGTGATAACTTAGGTAGCTCCTAAGTTATCAGATCCAGGATTTAAACCCCCCAGTAATGTTCTCATCCCTCCTCTGAGCTCCTATAACATGGTTCCTCTTATTTGGCACTTAAGACATAGTACCTGGATCCTAAGATCTTAGGATGCTAGAGGTTAGATTTTCAAGGAATCTTAGAATGTGGAATGTCAGAGCTGGAAGAGAGGTACAGTGGACAGGTGCTCAGGAAACCAACTGGATTCTAGCTGAAAACTGACTGCTCTGGAAGACAAGGCAGCTAAGTTCAAGTCTTTGCTCAACCAATTACTGGAAGGACGTGATCTAGGTCAAACCACTACCTCTCTGAGCCTCGGTTTCCTAATCTAGTAAATGGGAATAATAATTCATATACTCCCTACCTCACTTGGCTATTGTGGGGAAGTGCTACCTAGAGATGGTTGAGCATCCAGGCAGCTAGGTAATGCAGCGGATAGAGTGCTGGACCTGGGGTCAGGAGCTGAATTCAAATCCGGCCTCAGACACTAATTATGTGATCTTGGGCAAGTCACTTAATCTCTGTCTGCCTCAATTTTCCTCATCAGTGATAATAGCACCAACCATGAAGTAATATTTGAAAAGGGTTTTGCAAACCTTAAAGCGCTATGTAAATGCCGGTTATTATTATTGTTGTCGTCGTTGAGTTGGCAGGTCAGCTGTGACACTTCTCTGCTGCAGAGGAAAGAAGAATGGGGGCCTTGGTTCAATTGCCAGTTCCAGCACTAACTAGCTATGTGACACGGGAGTATTTTGATCTCTCTGGCTTCAATTCCTCCTTTATAACAGGAGAAAATGAACCAGCCAGTCTCTAAGGCCCTTGCCAGCTCAATCTATACATGAGGTGAAAAGCACCAATTCTTGGAGTATTTAAGTAGTGTGGGCTCTACCACTAACTTGCTGTGTGACCCTAGGCAAGTCACTTTCCATTTCTGGGCCTCAGTTTCCTTCATCTGTAAAATGAGGGAGTTGGATCAGATGATCCCTAAGGTCCCATTTGGCTCTACTGTTTATGACTCCATAAACTCATGTGTGTACACATACAAGCCACACAAACGCACACACGCACGGGCCTCCGCGGAGCCCCAGGTTGGACACGTTCAGCGAGCAGGCGCCAGCCCAGACAAAGGTCACAGAGCCCCTGAGGGGCGCCCCTGCGTGACCCACGATCGAGTCCATCCCAGGCCGGCGGGGCAGAGGAAAGCCCGAGCTCCTGGGGCTGGGCCTGGCAGCAGCCGAGCCTCGCACACCTAGTTTCCCCAGCCTTAGCCGCCCCCTCCCTCTCCAACGTACCCCGCCCCCCCCACACCCCGCCTCTCCCCAGAGGTCACCACGAAAGGGTTAAGAGCTGGGGTGAGGAAGTCCGTCCCACCGCCCCGATGATTGGCTGCTCGGCTCCGGCCCGTCCCCCCACCGCTTGGCCATAGGCCCGCTGGCCGGCTCCTCCCCGCTCAGGCTGCCTGCTCCGGGGGAAGCGCGCCGCTCTGCTAGAGGGGGAGGCACAGCGCAGAGCGCACGGCGCCCCAGCTCGCGTTCCTGCTCCTGCTCCCGCTCCTGCTTCCCCTCGGGCTTGGGCTCCCGACCGCGCTCCGGCTTCGGCTTCGGCTTCGATTCCGGCTCCCGCTCCAGCTCGGGCTCGGGCTCGCGCTCTAGATCGTGCTCCCACTTGGGTTCCAGCTCCAGCTCCGGCTCGGGCTTCAGCTGCCGCTCCGCGCCCGGCGAGCCATCCCTGATCCCTCCGGCGACGGGGAGGCGGAGTAGGGCCAGGGAGAGCTGTCAGGAGCAGAGCTATGGTAAGGGCAGAGCTCCCGGGGCGATGGGCGGGCCTGAGCCCAACTGGGCAGGTCGGGGTCTCTCGGCTCGGCTCGGCTCGACTCGATGTGAATCGCTTTGGTTGGAACGAGCTGACTTCGGGGTGTTCTAGAGCGACCGGTGGAGGTCCTGAGCAGAGGGTTCCAGAGCGGCCGTTCAGGGTTCCATTTCAGCCTTTCTCAGCTGCCGAGTTGGGTTCGATTTCTGTGATCCGGAGTTGCGAGATTAGGTTCGATTTGTGCAAATTTGTTTCAGATTTGTAGGGTTGGGTTCGTTTCTGCGTTCCAGCGCGGCTCATTTGGGTTCGTTATCAGCTTTCCAGACAGCCCGTTAAGCATTCGATTTTGTCATTCTAGAGCCAGATTGATTTTGTTCGTAGTGTCCCATAACAGTTGCCTTGGACTCACTTGTGAGGGTTCCAGTTTGCAGAGTTGGTGTTAGTTCCAAGGTTAGAGTAGTACGGTTGAGCTCCAGGCTTTTGAGCCTTCCAATTGCATTGGATTCCAGTGTTCTAGAGCTTGGGTTGGGTTCTCTTCAGAGCAAAACACCAGGGTTCGGTTTAGAGAATTTCAGAGCGGCTGGTTTAGATTAGGTTCAGTTCAGGGTTAGGTTGGGTTCAGAGGGTTCTGGATCTGGGTTGTCAGAGCTGGAGTGGGAAAAAGGGGGGGGTCTTCAGCTCAGTGGAAATGGAATCTCCTCCCACCCCACTTAGGCACCCTAAATTTTTTTATTTTCACAGAGGGCAGCATGACTTAGGCAGCTGAGGAAAGGTGGGCTCAGATTGGAGCGAGGAGAGACAAGACCCTTGTGGCTAAGGGAAGAGAGGAATTGGAATGAAGACGGAGGGAGAGGAGGGGGTCTACCCAGAGAAATCAAGAAGATGGAGCTAGGGAGGAGAGGAGAGAAGAAAGAATTTGAGATGGGAGGCAAAGAAGGGGTCAGGAGAGAAAGGAGGAGGGGGTTGAATTGGGTATTGTGGATGGGGAGAAATACCAGAGGGAGGGAGAAAAGGAGCTGGAGACTCACTCTTCAATGGACAGGGAGATTGAGGAGGATGAGAGAGAAAGGGAAGAAGAGGCAGAGGAAAAAAAGGTTAGGAGGAAAGGTAAGAACAGAAGGTACCAAGTAGAAATCCCCCTACTGAATCCTTGGGGTAAGGAGCTGGAGGAGGGGGATTTTTTGGGTGCCTCTGCCCTAACCCCCACAATTTCTGGGGGAGGTTCCAGAGTGTCATATGGGGGGCCAGGATCCAGAGTTTGGGAGGTTATTTCTAGATTCCATTCTTCTCCTTGTCCACTCAGGTTGCTGCCCCAGCTTGCCCAGGCCTTGGACCTAGGAGGGGAGAAGGGGACAGACCAAATTGGGCATCTAAATGTCTGCTTCTTCGTAGGCCCAAGGTGGAGGTCCTGGCACAGCAGGCCCCCCAAAGTCCGACACACCATGGCATCACAGAACGTCCAAGCTGGGGATCCTGCAAACATACAACGTTGGAGATGGCAAAAGATCTTTGGGATGATTTCTCCCAAGTCTTTCATGTTAAAAGATGAAATAATAACAATAACTGACATATGTCCATTTGACACTTACAAAGCTTTTTATACTACTATCTCATTTGAGCCTCTCCATCATCCTGTAATGTGGGTACTGCAGGCATTATTATCCCTGTTTTACAGATAAAGAAACCAAGGTTCAAAGAGATTGTAGCCACATAGCTAGTAAGTGTCTGAGGTGGGATTTGAACCCCAGCCTTCTTGTGTCTAAGACCAGCACTTTATCTACCCTGCCATGCTACCTGGTAGGAAGATGGTCAGAGAAGTTAAATGACTTGTCTGATTTCCCTAGGCTAATAAATTGTTGAGCTGGAACTAGGCCCCAGGTCTCCAGGTATGTGTATTATCTCTTCCTGCTTCTTAGCAATAACCAATCTGAAGCCTGTTGTGTATTGGTGACTGGATGCCTGGATTCTAGGTTAGATACTACCATTGTTCTGCTGACCCTGGAAAAGTGCCTTCCCCTCTGTGACCCTCAGTTTTTCTGCTTTGTGAAATGGGTACAAGTTCTCAGATTTGTGTGAAAGGCAGAGCTCTAACAGAGACTATTGTTGTGGGTGCTGGGTGGCGGAGAACAGGGTCATCAGGCCATGCTGATATCCAGGACCCAGCCAGCTACTAATTAGCTCTTCTTAGCTGATTGAGGTTGCTTTGACTGGGGCATGAGAGATCTTCAGCCACTTACTTGTCTCTTGGGTCTCCAGTTTCCTCATCTATAAAATGAAGGGGTTAGGACTACAAAATTTCTAAGGCCCCTCTCATCTCTGTGTTCTAAGGCCCCTTCTAGCCCTGATATTCTGTGTTCTAGGGGCCCTCCCAGCTCTGACATTCTGTTCTAAGGCCCCTCTCAGCTCTCTGTGTTCTTAGGGCCCTCCCAGCTCAGACATCCTATGTTCTTTTCATTTTATTTATTTATTTATTTTTGCTTTTTGTTGAGGCAATTGAGGTTAAGTGACTTGCCCAGGGTCACACAGGTAGTAATGACATCCTGTGTCCTAAGGGCCCTCCCAGCTCTGACATCCTGTGTTCTGAGTCCTCCCAGCTCTGACATCCTGTGTCCTAAGGGCCCTCCCAGCTCTGACATTCTGTGTTCTAAGGGTCCTCCCAGCTCTGACATTTGTGTTCTAAGGGCTCTTTCAGTTCTGACATTCTGATTTTTTTTATTTCCTCCAGAGAAGAGAAACCCTGGGTGACTCTGAGATTAAGTGATGATCCTATAAAAGGGTATTCCCCCAACAGGCTATTTTTTTCCTTTCCCAGCCTCCTTGCCAGCTGATTTCTCCTCATTCCTATAGCATTTGGCGACATATGTGTGTCTCCCACTCAATTTTCCATTTACACCGTGTCTCCCCAGATATGATATTTTTAGCTGTGTCGACTCTCAGAACTAGAAGGGACCTCCAAGGTCATCTAAGCCAGCCACTCACCCAAGACAGGCATCCCGTCTGCCGCATCTCTGATGGGTTGTCTCCCAGCTTTAGCTTGAATACCTCCAGGGACAGGGAGCTCACTCTACATTTTAGCTCACATTAAGGTTATAGTACATCGAGGGGAGGGGAGGCTCAAGACATTATTCCATGTGTGGGAGGCCTCCTTGCCTCTTTGCAAGTCAAGCCTTTAATCATTTCAGAAAGATAGCCGTCTTCTCTTCTCTTAGAGACAACAGGAAGGGAGACTGAGCTGGTTTCTGATCCCAGCTGTGGTGTGCCATTATTAGCTACATGATAAGGACGAGAGGTTTATTTTCCAAGATTCTGGTTGTTAATTTTTTTACTCCCCAAATGTACAAACAGGCCCCTCTTTGTACTATTGACCTCACAGTTTTTGTTTTTGGTGAGGCAGTTGGGGTTAAGTGACTTGCCCAGGATCACACAGCTAGTGAGTGTTATGTGTCTGAGGCTGGATTTGAACTCAGGTCCTCCTGACTCCAGGGCCGGTGCTCTATCCACTGCGCCACCTAGCTGCCCCATGCCTCACAGTTTTTGTAAAGACAGACCCCTGTGGAGTTTACAGATGTACAGTTGCCTTTTCTCATTAACAGGATTCTCTTTTACTCATACCTCACACAGAAGGCCATCTCTAATCCTAGAACTGAGCTTGCTGGTTGAATGAGTGAATGGATTATCTAGTCCAATCCCCACATTTTACAGATGAGGAAACTGAGGCCAAGCATAGGGAAGCTACTGGCCCAGGCTAACACAGCTGCTGCGGAATAGAGTCTGAATTCAAACCCAGATCCTCTCCAGGTCTTGTCAGGCAAGGAAACCACAGAAGAGTGACAGGTTTGGATTCACATGTCATAAGTTCAAATCCAGCTGTGTCCCATATTACCTGTGTGACCTTGGGTATTACTCAGCTTCTCTAAGCCTCAGCTTCCTCGTCTGGAAAATAAAGGAGTTGGAGTGGATGACCTCCAGGGTTCATTCTAACTCAAGAGCTGTCATCTTATGGCAGCCAAGTGGTCCCCAAATCCAGGGGTTTTTCTAGGACAAGATGTTGCTACTGTTATTATTAACACTCATCATCGCACAATTAGATTTGTTCTGCTTGGGCCGAAAGATGAGAATAAACAATGAATGGAGGTTGCCAGAGGCAGATTTAGATTCCTCCAAGGAAAAAACTTCCTTTCGAATTCACAAGTTCACATTCTAATTGAGGATCTGAACTGATTATAGGAGGATTTAGCAGCAGGGCAGATGGAAAAGCTTGGTGGTCTGGAGGGTTCAGCAGCAGGGCAAAGGTCTGGTGGTCTGG
>NW_020953124.1:0-8216 GCF_900497805.2 Vombatus ursinus | reverse complement strand
CTCACACTGCATTCCAGCCAAACCAGATTAGCACCTAGTCCAGAGGTGGGGAACCTGCGGTCTCAAGGTCACATGTGGCCCTGTAGGTCCTCACGTGTGGTCTTCCACATGTGACCTTGAGACCGCAGGTTCCCCACCTCTGACCTAGTCTCTCTCGTCCTGCTCTCTTTTGCTTCCATACCTCCCGACAGGTCTCCCCTCACACCTACAACCTACTTCCTCCTCCTCATCACTACTAGTGGAAAGATAAAAATAATCTCTTGCTCCTCAAATTTTCTTGAGAGTACTTAATCTCAGTCTCTCCTAACCCTATCACCATCAACTTTGTACCATGTTTATTTATGTATTCCCCAATTATCAGATTAGAAATTCTTTGAGATACTTTGTTGACTCAGTGTATCACCTGCATTTAGGGCAGGCCCTTAGACAGAGAAGGCACAGAGATTTTTTTTTTTTATTGAATTGGATTTCAGATGCATCTTCCAGAGAAGTTAAGTCATTTATCCAAAGTCACATAGCTATTTATTAACTGAGTCAAACAATAACGCTATTATGGCTTCTGGGCACAGCCCTGTCATTTACAAATACCATAACCTAGGGCAAGTCTCTGAGTCTCAGTTTCCAAATATATGAAATGAATGGATTGGACTAAACATTTTCTAAATGTCCTTCCAGCTCTAAACCTCTATGCTCTAGGGTCTAGCTTGAACATTTTATGTTCAAAGATCTGATTCCTTTAATATTCTATTTCCCACGGCCCCTCCTAGGACTGTCATGTTTTAAGGTCTTTTCCAGCTCCGACAATCTATATTCTTTTTTCTTTTTAGGCAATTGGGTTAAGCAAATAATATTTTTTGGGGGGAGGGGTGAGGCAGTCAGGGTTAAGTGACTTGCCCAGGGTCACACAGCTGGTGAGTCTCATGTGTCTGAGGCTGCATTTGAACTCAGGTCCTCCTGACTCCAGGCCCAGTACTCTATCTGCTGCGCCACCTAGCTGCCCCTTCAACCTATATTCTAAGATCTGTTTCCTCTAATGTTCTATTTCTTTGGGCATTCCTTCCAGTTTTGATATTCTGTGTTCAAACATAGAATCTGCCCAGGTCCTCTGACTCCAAATCTCCTCTTTGCTACTAGATCATGGTGGCCTCTCTGCATTTCCCTCTTCCTCAAAGATTCTATTTTCCACGAGCCTTTCCACCTTTGAAATTCTATTATCAAGGACTAGAGCTGTGAGTGGGGAGGCCAGGAGAATCTGGAGGCTATAGCACAAGGAAATCTCTAGTGCTCAGCCTGGTGTATCCAGTGACTCATGTGACTTGATCATCTTTTGGCATTCAGCATGAGAGGACCTCTCTTATTGATAATAATGTGCATTTGTGTTATTTTCACAACTAGACGAGGTTGAAGATGAGGTGATCCCTTGATGAGGTGGTCAGCCAGTCAATAAATATGCTATGTGCCAGGCATTGTGCTAAGTACTGGACATACAAAGAAAGACAAGAGATAGCCCCTGCCTTCGAGGAGCTTAATCTAATGGGGGAGACAGCATGCGAACAATGATGCACAAACTATAGAAAGGATTCATTAGAGATAATCAATAGAGGAAAGGCACTAGAATTAAGAAGGATTGGGAAGGGCTTTTCAAAGCAGGTGGGATTTTAGCTGTGGCTTGAAGGAAGCCAGGAGTCAGAGGTAAGGAGGCAGATAATTCCAGGCATAAGGGACACATGACCAGGGTGGGGAGATGGTGTGTCTTGTTTGAGGAACAGCCAGGAGGTCAGCATCACTGGATCACAGAGGTGGGGTGAATGAATGGTAGGCGTATCCCATAGTACCAGCACAGGAAGGCAGCTAGATGGCATAGAATTTTGCATTTGTAGTATGGAAGACCTGAGTTCAAATCCTCCCTCAGACACTTACTATGTGGTCTTGGGTAAATTGGTTAAGCCCTTTCACTTTCCTCATCTGGAAAATGAGTGTCTGGTTCAATGGCCTCTGAGGCCAGTCAATGGCCTAAGGTCCATTCCAGCCTAAAGATATGATTCTCTGATTCTTTTTCTCTTCCCTGTGATAACTTAGGTAGCTCCTAAGTTATCAGATCCAGGATTTAAACCCCCCAGTAATGTTCTCATCCCTCCTCTGAGCTCCTATAACATGGTTCCTCTTATTTGGCACTTAAGACATAGTACCTGGATCCTAAGATCTTAGGATGCTAGAGGTTAGATTTTCAAGGAATCTTAGAATGTGGAATGTCAGAGCTGGAAGAGAGGTACAGTGGACAGGTGCTCAGGAAACCAACTGGATTCTAGCTGAAAACTGACTGCTCTGGAAGACAAGGCAGCTAAGTTCAAGTCTTTGCTCAACCAATTACTGGAAGGACGTGATCTAGGTCAAACCACTACCTCTCTGAGCCTCGGTTTCCTAATCTAGTAAATGGGAATAATAATTCATATACTCCCTACCTCACTTGGCTATTGTGGGGAAGTGCTACCTAGAGATGGTTGAGCATCCAGGCAGCTAGGTAATGCAGCGGATAGAGTGCTGGACCTGGGGTCAGGAGCTGAATTCAAATCCGGCCTCAGACACTAATTATGTGATCTTGGGCAAGTCACTTAATCTCTGTCTGCCTCAATTTTCCTCATCAGTGATAATAGCACCAACCATGAAGTAATATTTGAAAAGGGTTTTGCAAACCTTAAAGCGCTATGTAAATGCCGGTTATTATTATTGTTGTCGTCGTTGAGTTGGCAGGTCAGCTGTGACACTTCTCTGCTGCAGAGGAAAGAAGAATGGGGGCCTTGGTTCAATTGCCAGTTCCAGCACTAACTAGCTATGTGACACGGGAGTATTTTGATCTCTCTGGCTTCAATTCCTCCTTTATAACAGGAGAAAATGAACCAGCCAGTCTCTAAGGCCCTTGCCAGCTCAATCTATACATGAGGTGAAAAGCACCAATTCTTGGAGTATTTAAGTAGTGTGGGCTCTACCACTAACTTGCTGTGTGACCCTAGGCAAGTCACTTTCCATTTCTGGGCCTCAGTTTCCTTCATCTGTAAAATGAGGGAGTTGGATCAGATGATCCCTAAGGTCCCATTTGGCTCTACTGTTTATGACTCCATAAACTCATGTGTGTACACATACAAGCCACACAAACGCACACACGCACGGGCCTCCGCGGAGCCCCAGGTTGGACACGTTCAGCGAGCAGGCGCCAGCCCAGACAAAGGTCACAGAGCCCCTGAGGGGCGCCCCTGCGTGACCCACGATCGAGTCCATCCCAGGCCGGCGGGGCAGAGGAAAGCCCGAGCTCCTGGGGCTGGGCCTGGCAGCAGCCGAGCCTCGCACACCTAGTTTCCCCAGCCTTAGCCGCCCCCTCCCTCTCCAACGTACCCCGCCCCCCCCCACACCCCGCCTCTCCCCAGAGGTCACCACGAAAGGGTTAAGAGCTGGGGTGAGGAAGTCCGTCCCACCGCCCCGATGATTGGCTGCTCGGCTCCGGCCCGTCCCCCCACCGCTTGGCCATAGGCCCGCTGGCCGGCTCCTCCCCGCTCAGGCTGCCTGCTCCGGGGGAAGCGCGCCGCTCTGCTAGAGGGGGAGGCACAGCGCAGAGCGCACGGCGCCCCAGCTCGCGTTCCTGCTCCTGCTCCCGCTCCTGCTTCCCCTCGGGCTTGGGCTCCCGACCGCGCTCCGGCTTCGGCTTCGGCTTCGATTCCGGCTCCCGCTCCAGCTCGGGCTCGGGCTCGCGCTCTAGATCGTGCTCCCACTTGGGTTCCAGCTCCAGCTCCGGCTCGGGCTTCAGCTGCCGCTCCGCGCCCGGCGAGCCATCCCTGATCCCTCCGGCGACGGGGAGGCGGAGTAGGGCCAGGGAGAGCTGTCAGGAGCAGAGCTATGGTAAGGGCAGAGCTCCCGGGGCGATGGGCGGGCCTGAGCCCAACTGGGCAGGTCGGGGTCTCTCGGCTCGGCTCGGCTCGACTCGATGTGAATCGCTTTGGTTGGAACGAGCTGACTTCGGGGTGTTCTAGAGCGACCGGTGGAGGTCCTGAGCAGAGGGTTCCAGAGCGGCCGTTCAGGGTTCCATTTCAGCCTTTCTCAGCTGCCGAGTTGGGTTCGATTTCTGTGATCCGGAGTTGCGAGATTAGGTTCGATTTGTGCAAATTTGTTTCAGATTTGTAGGGTTGGGTTCGTTTCTGCGTTCCAGCGCGGCTCATTTGGGTTCGTTATCAGCTTTCCAGACAGCCCGTTAAGCATTCGATTTTGTCATTCTAGAGCCAGATTGATTTTGTTCGTAGTGTCCCATAACAGTTGCCTTGGACTCACTTGTGAGGGTTCCAGTTTGCAGAGTTGGTGTTAGTTCCAAGGTTAGAGTAGTACGGTTGAGCTCCAGGCTTTTGAGCCTTCCAATTGCATTGGATTCCAGTGTTCTAGAGCTTGGGTTGGGTTCTCTTCAGAGCAAAACACCAGGGTTCGGTTTAGAGAATTTCAGAGCGGCTGGTTTAGATTAGGTTCAGTTCAGGGTTAGGTTGGGTTCAGAGGGTTCTGGATCTGGGTTGTCAGAGCTGGAGTGGGAAAAAGGGGGGGGGTCTTCAGCTCAGTGGAAATGGAATCTCCTCCCACCCCACTTAGGCACCCTAAATTTTTTTATTTTCACAGAGGGCAGCATGACTTAGGCAGCTGAGGAAAGGTGGGCTCAGATTGGAGCGAGGAGAGACAAGACCCTTGTGGCTAAGGGAAGAGAGGAATTGGAATGAAGACGGAGGGAGAGGAGGGGGTCTACCCAGAGAAATCAAGAAGATGGAGCTAGGGAGGAGAGGAGAGAAGAAAGAATTTGAGATGGGAGGCAAAGAAGGGGTCAGGAGAGAAAGGAGGAGGGGGTTGAATTGGGTATTGTGGATGGGGAGAAATACCAGAGGGAGGGAGAAAAGGAGCTGGAGACTCACTCTTCAATGGACAGGGAGATTGAGGAGGATGAGAGAGAAAGGGAAGAAGAGGCAGAGGAAAAAAAGGTTAGGAGGAAAGGTAAGAACAGAAGGTACCAAGTAGAAATCCCCCTACTGAATCCTTGGGGTAAGGAGCTGGAGGAGGGGGATTTTTTGGGTGCCTCTGCCCTAACCCCCACAATTTCTGGGGGAGGTTCCAGAGTGTCATATGGGGGGCCAGGATCCAGAGTTTGGGAGGTTATTTCTAGATTCCATTCTTCTCCTTGTCCACTCAGGTTGCTGCCCCAGCTTGCCCAGGCCTTGGACCTAGGAGGGGAGAAGGGGACAGACCAAATTGGGCATCTAAATGTCTGCTTCTTCGTAGGCCCAAGGTGGAGGTCCTGGCACAGCAGGCCCCCCCAAAGTCCGACACACCATGGCATCACAGAACGTCCAAGCTGGGGATCCTGCAAACATACAACGTTGGAGATGGCAAAAGATCTTTGGGATGATTTCTCCCAAGTCTTTCATGTTAAAAGATGAAATAATAACAATAACTGACATATGTCCATTTGACACTTACAAAGCTTTTTATACTACTATCTCATTTGAGCCTCTCCATCATCCTGTAATGTGGGTACTGCAGGCATTATTATCCCTGTTTTACAGATAAAGAAACCAAGGTTCAAAGAGATTGTAGCCACATAGCTAGTAAGTGTCTGAGGTGGGATTTGAACCCCAGCCTTCTTGTGTCTAAGACCAGCACTTTATCTACCCTGCCATGCTACCTGGTAGGAAGATGGTCAGAGAAGTTAAATGACTTGTCTGATTTCCCTAGGCTAATAAATTGTTGAGCTGGAACTAGGCCCCAGGTCTCCAGGTATGTGTATTATCTCTTCCTGCTTCTTAGCAATAACCAATCTGAAGCCTGTTGTGTATTGGTGACTGGATGCCTGGATTCTAGGTTAGATACTACCATTGTTCTGCTGACCCTGGAAAAGTGCCTTCCCCTCTGTGACCCTCAGTTTTTCTGCTTTGTGAAATGGGTACAAGTTCTCAGATTTGTGTGAAAGGCAGAGCTCTAACAGAGACTATTGTTGTGGGTGCTGGGTGGCGGAGAACAGGGTCATCAGGCCATGCTGATATCCAGGACCCAGCCAGCTACTAATTAGCTCTTCTTAGCTGATTGAGGTTGCTTTGACTGGGGCATGAGAGATCTTCAGCCACTTACTTGTCTCTTGGGTCTCCAGTTTCCTCATCTATAAAATGAAGGGGTTAGGACTACAAAATTTCTAAGGCCCCTCTCATCTCTGTGTTCTAAGGCCCCTTCTAGCCCTGATATTCTGTGTTCTAGGGGCCCTCCCAGCTCTGACATTCTGTTCTAAGGCCCCTCTCAGCTCTCTGTGTTCTTAGGGCCCTCCCAGCTCAGACATCCTATGTTCTTTTCATTTTATTTATTTATTTATTTTTGCTTTTTGTTGAGGCAATTGAGGTTAAGTGACTTGCCCAGGGTCACACAGGTAGTAATGACATCCTGTGTCCTAAGGGCCCTCCCAGCTCTGACATCCTGTGTTCTGAGTCCTCCCAGCTCTGACATCCTGTGTCCTAAGGGCCCTCCCAGCTCTGACATTCTGTGTTCTAAGGGTCCTCCCAGCTCTGACATTTGTGTTCTAAGGGCTCTTTCAGTTCTGACATTCTGATTTTTTTTATTTCCTCCAGAGAAGAGAAACCCTGGGTGACTCTGAGATTAAGTGATGATCCTATAAAAGGGTATTCCCCCAACAGGCTATTTTTTTCCTTTCCCAGCCTCCTTGCCAGCTGATTTCTCCTCATTCCTATAGCATTTGGCGACATATGTGTGTCTCCCACTCAATTTTCCATTTACACCGTGTCTCCCCAGATATGATATTTTTAGCTGTGTCGACTCTCAGAACTAGAAGGGACCTCCAAGGTCATCTAAGCCAGCCACTCACCCAAGACAGGCATCCCGTCTGCCGCATCTCTGATGGGTTGTCTCCCAGCTTTAGCTTGAATACCTCCAGGGACAGGGAGCTCACTCTACATTTTAGCTCACATTAAGGTTATAGTACATCGAGGGGAGGGGAGGCTCAAGACATTATTCCATGTGTGGGAGGCCTCCTTGCCTCTTTGCAAGTCAAGCCTTTAATCATTTCAGAAAGATAGCCGTCTTCTCTTCTCTTAGAGACAACAGGAAGGGAGACTGAGCTGGTTTCTGATCCCAGCTGTGGTGTGCCATTATTAGCTACATGATAAGGACGAGAGGTTTATTTTCCAAGATTCTGGTTGTTAATTTTTTTACTCCCCAAATGTACAAACAGGCCCCTCTTTGTACTATTGACCTCACAGTTTTTGTTTTTGGTGAGGCAGTTGGGGTTAAGTGACTTGCCCAGGATCACACAGCTAGTGAGTGTTATGTGTCTGAGGCTGGATTTGAACTCAGGTCCTCCTGACTCCAGGGCCGGTGCTCTATCCACTGCGCCACCTAGCTGCCCCATGCCTCACAGTTTTTGTAAAGACAGACCCCTGTGGAGTTTACAGATGTACAGTTGCCTTTTCTCATTAACAGGATTCTCTTTTACTCATACCTCACACAGAAGGCCATCTCTAATCCTAGAACTGAGCTTGCTGGTTGAATGAGTGAATGGATTATCTAGTCCAATCCCCACATTTTACAGATGAGGAAACTGAGGCCAAGCATAGGGAAGCTACTGGCCCAGGCTAACACAGCTGCTGCGGAATAGAGTCTGAATTCAAACCCAGATCCTCTCCAGGTCTTGTCAGGCAAGGAAACCACAGAAGAGTGACAGGTTTGGATTCACATGTCATAAGTTCAAATCCAGCTGTGTCCCATATTACCTGTGTGACCTTGGGTATTACTCAGCTTCTCTAAGCCTCAGCTTCCTCGTCTGGAAAATAAAGGAGTTGGAGTGGATGACCTCCAGGGTTCATTCTAACTCAAGAGCTGTCATCTTATGGCAGCCAAGTGGTCCCCAAATCCAGGGGTTTTTCTAGGACAAGATGTTGCTACTGTTATTATTAACACTCATCATCGCACAATTAGATTTGTTCTGCTTGGGCCGAAAGATGAGAATAAACAATGAATGGAGGTTGCCAGAGGCAGATTTAGATTCCTCCAAGGAAAAAACTTCCTTTCGAATTCACAAGTTCACATTCTAATTGAGGATCTGAACTGATTATAGGAGGATTTAGCAGCAGGGCAGATGGAAAAGCTTGGTGGTCTGGAGGGTTCAGCAGCAGGGCAAAGGTCTGGTGGTCTGG
>NW_020953123.1:0-46235 GCF_900497805.2 Vombatus ursinus | reverse complement strand
TTCAGCAGCAGGGCAAAGGTCTGGTGGTCTGGAGGGTTCAGCAGCAGTGCAGATGGTAAGGTCTTCAGTTGGAGATGACTGAAAGTTATATGTAGGCTGCTTCAGGGGAGGTGAAGAGTTTGCCTTCTTTGGAAGTTTCAAACAAGGGCTGTTTGACCACATATTGGGGGTGTTCTCGAGGGGAATCCTTTTCAGTTACAGGTTGGACTAGATGGCCTTTGAGGTTCTGTCTGAGATTTTGTTAACTCTGAATTCTAACTGGGAAATTCTAGTTAGCGTGAAACCTTGCTCCTGGACCACTGAATGAAGTTTGAATATCACGGAAAGGGGGAAGATAGTGCTTTCAGAACCATTTAACAAACATCTATTAGTCACCCACTTTGTCTAAGTCCTGAACAAAGCATTGAAGAAGATATAAGTTAGAGGGAGGATAGAGAAAAATGACACAGTCCCTGCCTTCATGGAGCTTCCAGTCTAATAAGAGAGGTTAGATTTTATGTTAAAAAAAATAACCTATTGGGGCAGCTAGGTGGCGCAGTGGATAGAACACCGGCCCTGGAGTCAGGAGGACCTGAGTTCAAATCCAGCCTCAGACACATAACACTTACTAGCTGTGTGACTCTGGGCAAGTCACTTAACACCAATTGCCTCACCAAAAGAAAAAAAAAAATAAAAAATAAACTATTACATAGAGTTGAGTGGTTTAAGGGAGTTATTATTATCCCCACATTACAGAGAAAACTGAGCCTCAGAAAAGGGAAGTGACCTACCCAAGTCTATACAGCTAGTAGTAGATACTTACAGCTACTAAGTATCTAAGCTGAGACTAGAATCCATTTTTTTCTGGCTATAAGTCTAGTGGACTTTCTCATCAGTAGTCATTAGGAGGGGAAGGAGCTTCCTTCTGGGGGGGTGTTCATGGAGGACTTCATGGAGAAGGTGACATTTGAGCTAAGCATTTAGGGATGGGCAAGATTGTGGGGCAGCTAGGTGGTCTTTTAGAAGGGATTCTTTTTCAAGTACAGCTTGGATCAGCTGGTCTTTGAGGTCCCTTCCCTGAGATTTTGGGGAGAGATCAGGCTGGCCAGCCTGAGGAGCCTGGAAATGAGATTCAGAGGAAACTGGGTCAGCTAATGGTGTGAATTGTTGACACCCACGAGTGCATAGGGTTCCTGAGCCAGTCCCTGCTCTAGCCCCAGCTGACGGAATACGCCTCCCAAGATCGGGTAACTCTCGGCTGCCGAGAGGCAAGGCCCTTGGCGCTGTGTTCTGCTGGACTCTCCTTCTCTGGGAGGGAGGGCAAGGGGTAGGGGGGCGTGTGTGAGGATTTCAACACCATCCAAACAAAGCCATGTTCTTCCCTGCCTGCTCAGCCAAGTTTGCTCCGTCCCCCAGGGTTCTTCTCCATGACTTGTTCCCAGAGAGTTCACATTCTGTTTCCCAGCTACCCTCTGGATAGAGATTATGGTCCCCAATTCCCCAGCCCAGGCCATTAACCCTTCTTGGGGAGATGGAGCTGCCATGAAAGGCCTATAGGATTCTAGGGACCTTCGAGGCCCTATAGACCAAATTCCTCAATTTACAGATATAGAAGCCGAGGTTCAGAGATGAAGAGGCTTGTCCAGAGTTGCATAGCTAGTGAATGCTGGAGCTCGGGTTTGAGTCCAGCTCTCTTTCTTTTATGCCTCCCGGCCAACTCAAATAGGCTGGAATCCCTAATGCAGGATGGCAGATCCTTATATTCATATGTTCCCCTTTTTTAGTGTGGTTATTCTTCAGCTGTCTTATGAAGTAGCACAGAGTGGCTGAGGGACTTGCCTGAGGTCACACAGCATTTAAAAAAAAAAGACGGTCTAACAAAAAATATTAATAACTCACATTTCTTTAGTGCTTTCAAGTTTATTAGTAGCTAAGATTTATATGGCACCTACTGTGTGTCAGACACTGTGCTAAGTGCTTTACAAATGCTACTTCATTTGATCCTCACAGCAACCCTGGGAATTAGTTGCTGTTATCATCCCTGTTTTACAGATGAGGAAACAGAGTCACTTGAGGTTTTCTTGGCAAAGATACTGGAGTGGTTTGCAATTTCCTTCTTCATCTCATTTTACAGATGAGGAAACTGAGGCAGACAGAAGTTAAATGACTTGCCCAGGGTCACACAGCTAGTACATGTCAGAGGATCTGAACTCGTATCTTTCTTTTTTTTCTTTTCTTTTTTTCTTTTTGGCTAGGCAGTGGGGTTAAGTGACTTGCCCGGGGTCACACACCTAGTAAGTGTTATGTGTCTGAGGCTGAATTTGAACTCAGGTCCTCCTGAATCCAGGGCCGGTGCTCTGTCCACTGCTCCACCCAGCTGCCTCAGAACTTGTGTCTTTCTGATCTCAGGCCCAGAACTCCTAGTGTTTTACAGCAAGGTGGCCATGTGGTGCAGTGGATAGAGTCCTGGTTCAAGAGTCAAAGGACCTGGTCCTTCGATCTCCTTACTCTCGATGGGAGACAAGTTGGACGAGTTACCTCCCACACACATTTCCATCTTACATCATAGGATTTTGTGCCTGGAACTTTCTGGAACTCAGTTTTCTCAATTGTAAAATGGGGGGTTGAGGGCTGGACTGAATGGCCTCTCAGGTCCTTTCACCTCTAGAACTCGGATCCTATAACCCTGCAAAGTTAGTTCTCCATGTAGTACAGAAAGGCTGTGAGCCACCCAGACTCACATAGCTGGGGGGTCTTAAAGTCGAGATTTGAACCCAGGACTCTCCAGACTCCAAGTCTGGCGCTCATCCCACTCTTCCAATGCTGCCTTCCCTGTACTTACAAACACCTAAAGGTTTACAGAACACCTTGTACACAATAAGCCTGTGAGATGCATAGTGGAAGAATTGTTATCCCCATTTATAAGAGAGCCAGGAGGTCATGGGTTCAAGTCCTACACTGGACAAGGTACTTAACTCTCAGTGCCCCTAGGCAACCCTTTATAAGTTGCACCTGCTTTGGGAGAGGAATTCCTCTTTGGTGTCTCCCTCTACCAATGAAATCCCAAGTACAATCCTTATCCCCATTTTGCAGATGACAAAACTAAGCCTCCACAAGGTTTAAGTGATCTCTCTCCCAACCCACACATACATTAACAAATCTGAGAAGTGTTGGGTCTCGACCTCAAATGCAGGTCCAGTGCTGTTTCTGGTACACTGCCCTACCTCTCAACCAAGGTGTCCCATGCCACAGCCCTCAGCTCTAGTACAAGCAAAGGCTCGGAGGTGGGAGGGTACAGAGCTTGCTCAGGCAGACTAACGCAGAGGAGATGAGTTCTACAGCTGGCCAGATTGCAGAGCGCAAGGCACAAAATCCTATGATGTAAGATGGAAATGTGTGTGGGAGCTAGAGCACAAATGGCGTCGAGTGCTAGGCCTTGGACCTTGCTACAGAGGCAGTAGGGAGCCATTGAAGGTTCTGCCGGAGCCAGATATTGTGTAACCTGGCAGCTCTCCGTAGCTTCCCAGGAGTCCCTTCCCACACAGCTTGGCCAAGAGCTAAGCTCGGGGCCACCCTAGGAGTGATATCATCCTGGGGAGCCGTGATAGGAGGCCTAGAACAATGAATAAATACAGGGGAGGAAGAGAACGGCCCCTAGTGGGGTTCAAATAGGGCTCCAGGTGCCTTGTGGAAAGCCCCAGGCGGGCATGTGGGGCCGGAAGTCCAGAGGAGGAGCCTGGACCCACAGGCAGGGGGAGCGACCTTTGGAGAAGCCCGTGGTTGGAACCTGAAGTGTCATCTTAGGCAGGGTCTGCCAAAGGCCACTTGTTGGCTCTGTGCTTTACTCGTGTTTCCCTTGCAGAACTGGAGATGGACAAATTGTTCTGTTTGGAAACTTTATAAATAACATTGATACCTTGTTTCACCAGCAGAATCAGGGCCGCTGGGAAAGACTGGGGAAGGAGGGACTTGGGACCTTCCCATCTGGCTTGGCCCTGGTTCTCCCTCAGGGGCTGCTAGTAGCAGAGATCGCCCCCCACCCACCCCCACCCTGCCACTTTCTGTTTCCCCTAGTTCTCTTTGCTCATGTTGTCCTTATCCTTGGGAGAGAATATTGGCTCTGGGGTCAATCCACACTCTGCCATTTGTTAACTTGGGTGATCTTGGACAAGTTACTAGCCCTCCTTGAGCCTCAGTTTCTTCATCTGTAAAATGATCATATGGACTAGATGGCCTCTGGAGGCCCTTCCCCTCTGACTCCCCTCTGGAGTCAGTGATACTGTGGCTCCCCTCCCCATCCTAATCTCTGTTAAAAATCTTCATTGTTCAAGACTCAACGCATAGAATATGTCTTCCAAGCAGCCCTAAGTGATCTCATCCACTCTGGTGAAAGAACCACCTCAGATTTCTCCTGCCTCCAGCATCTGGCTGTCCCTGATATCACAGGATTTGTGTGATATCAACCCCATTAGATGAAAAAAAAATTACTGATGGATATTATGCCCATTTTTCAGATGAGGAAATTGAGGTTCAGAGAGAGAAGCCTCAGGTCACACATCTAATCATTGTTGGGGCTGGTATGTAAACCCAGCTCCCCCTGACTTTATGTCCTATGGTTTTTTTTTTCCCCTTGGCCACAAGTCTGCCACTCAACAAAGTCCCAGGGAAAAAGACAGAAAGATATAAGAAAGACGTGGTCTCTTAAAGAAAAAAAAAAGAGCTTGGAGTCTGTAGAGAGGCAGTGTGGTATAGTGGATAGAGCCAGCCTGAAGATCTGAGTTCAGGGCAGGAGCCTGTGGCACATCTTCTGGCTGTGTTACCCTGGACAAGTCACTTAACCTCTCAAGGCTCTAGGCAGCTCTAAAACCTTCACTTGCAGAGAAGGTACCATCTGGCTTTGGTAGAGGGTACTTCCTTACCCACTCAGATGTTCCCTATAACAATCTAGCCCCTATCCATATCTTACAGTCCAATAGGGCAATAAGATGTGTAAAGACAATGATAACCCAGATGAGAAAATATTACATGAATAGGAAGGGGTTGAGCGCAGAGGGATCCTTGCCTGCTGGGAGGCCCCAGCAAAGCCTTGTTGGAGGAGGCGGCGTCTGAGCCAAGGAAGGGGAGAAGGGGGGCGGGAGAGCCTAGGCAGGAAAAGGGGGCCCTGTAACCATCAAGGTTTAATCAATGAGAGGTGTCTTGATCGTCCCCAGTCTAGCCAGAGGCTCAGCCTCAATGACACAAGCAAATGACCAGTGGGAGACTCAAAGCCACAGGATTCTGTAGAAACCGGGTCCGGGGGTACGGGAGAGCAGTCACTATTTCCTCTGATCTCATGTTTTTACACAGTGAACAGAAGTGAGGGGTGGGGGACAATTGCTATGAACAATTGCTTTCCTGGCAAGATTGGCATAGGGTATGGGGGGAAGGGGCAGTAGGAACATGGTCACTTTCTTTTTTTTAGTAGTGTTTTATTTTTTTCCAACTACATGTAAAGACAAATTTTAACATTGATTTTTTTTTTTAATTTTGAATTCCAAATTTTCTCCCTTCCTCCCTCCCCTCCCCTCTCTAAGACAGTAAGCAATTTGATACAGGTCATGTAAAACATTTCCATATTAGTCATGTTGTGAAAGGAGAAACAGACCCAAACAAAAAACCATGAAGAAAATAAAGTGAAAATAATATGCTTCAATCTGCAGTCAGACTCCATCAGTTCTTTCTCTGAATGTGAATAGCATTTTTCCTCATGAGTCCTTTAGAATTGTCTTGATCATTGCATTGCTGAGAAGAGTTGTCATTCATAGTTGACCTTTATACAATAGTGCTGTTACTATGTAATTGCTCTCCTGGTTTTGATCATTTCACTTTGTGTCAGTTCACATAAGGGTTTCTAGGTTTTTCTGAAATCTGCCTGCTTGTCATTTCTTACAGCACAGTAGTATTCCATCACAATCATAAACCATAACTTGTTCAGCCATTTCCCAATTGATGGGCATCCCCTCAATTTCCAGTTCTTTGCCACCACAAAAAGAGCTGTTATCAACATTTTTGTACAAGTAGGGCTTCCCCCCCCCCTTTTTTAAATCTCTTTGGGATACAGACCCAGTAATGGTATTGCTGGATCAAAAGATATACACAGTTTTATAGCACTTTGGGCGTGGTTCCAAATTGCGCTCCAGAATGGTTGGATCAGTTTACAACTCGACCAGCAGTGCAGTAGTGTCCCAATTTTCCCACATCCCCTCCAGCAGTCATCATTTTCCTTTCCTGTTGTGTTAGCTAATCTGCTGGGTGTGAGCTGGTACCTGAGTTGTTTTAATTTGCATTTCTCTAATCAATAGTGATTTAGAGCATTTGTTTATGTGACTATAGATAGCTTTGATTTCTTCATCTGAAAACTGCCTATTCTATCCTTTGATGAATGTGGTTACTTTCAAAGGAAGTGCTACTTGCTTTGCTTGCCCACAGGGGCCCACTAGTTGCTATTTGCTTCCCCAGATTTCCTGTGGGACTTTGAGCAAGTCACTAAATGTCCCCAGGCCCCAATTCCTTCATCTGTAAAATGAGAGTTGGGCTGGGTGCCCTCAAAGCTCCCTTCCAGTGCTTCTGGGCTCTCTTCCACTGTGTCAATGACTCTGACAAGTCATTGAACTTCTTTGGCCTCAGTATCTATGTCTGTATAAAGAGAAGGTGGCAGAGAAGACCTCCACTCTTAAGTTCTCCAGTTCTAAGGTTAGGATCACAGGACTGGAAGGGGCCACAGGAACAATGACTATCAGAGCCAGGAGGGATCTTAGGAAGCATGAATGGTGGTGGCTGATTTGGAACTGGAAGATCAGCTCTTTGGCTGGGCTGAAGTGATGGCAGTCCCCCTCCCCCAGTCATTCCTGAGGGGGCCCAAGATTTGTGAGGTGCCCTCCCCCCACTTCCCTCTGCCCTGGGGCCCAAACACCAGGCCTTGGAGTAGGTGGCTAGGGAAAGATCTTTTTGCTGTGTGTGTGAGCATGGGCACTCGTCCCAACAGGCCTCCTCTTTGAAGCCTTCCTAGATTGGACACGGTAGCTTTTCCATTTCCTGCCAGGGCAGACTTCAGTCTCTCTTTGCTCCCCCTATTTACTATTCATCTTGATTCCTGTTCCCATCCTTCAGTTTCCTGCCACCCCCGTGAAAATTCACTTGCTCACTCCTGCCTGGCCATTCCTGCCTAACGTGTCTGCTGAGCTGTGCCTGTGTCTGGCCACATATGTATGTTTCTCATCTCAGATGGTTCAGTTTCATGGAGGGTGTCCTGGATGACAGGTGGGAAGGCTTCCTTTGAATCCCTGCTCTTCCACTGATGGAGTGACTGGCAGCAAATCACATCCCCTTTTTGAGCCATAGTTTCCTCATCTGTATAATGGGGACAAGGACACTTCCTCCCTTATGAGGCAATGATTTTGAAAGGGGATTGTGCATTTGCAAGTCACTGTGACAGTGTGAGCTAATATTATCATTTTCTAGATCCGGGAGGGCAGGGACTCTGTCTTTCTGTGAAACTCAGGATTGCAAATGGGCATTTTATAAAGACTCTGCGTGTTGGCCACGCTTACCTTTCTCTTCTTGCATAATCCCTGCCCATTGGTGCCAATTGTGATTGATTCTGAGCCCGGATCAGCTGTGAGCTGGATAGGAAACACTCCACAAGGAGTGAATGAGGTGAATGAAACAACAGGAACCCACCAGATCTCTGAAATGTTGGTAGCTTTTAGTACCTCCTAGATTCACAGAATGTCGGGGGCTGGGAGGGCCCTTAGAACAGAGAACATCAAAGCTGGGAGGGCCCTTAGAACCCAGAGTGTCAGAACTGGGAGAGATCTTAGAACACAAAATGTCAGGGCTGGGAGAGACCTTAGAACAGAGAACATCAAAACTGAGAGGGGCCTTAGAACACAAAGTGTCAGAGTTGAGAGAGACCTCAGAACAGAGAATGTCAGAGCTGGAGTGCCCTTAGAACACAATGTCAAAGCTGAGAGATCCCTTAGAACACAATGTCAGAGCTGGGAGGGGCCTTAGAACAGAGAACATCAAAGCTGAGAGGGGCCTTAGAACACACAGTGTCAGAACTGGGAGAGACCTTAGAACACAGGATGTCAGAGCTGGGAGGGCCCTTAGAACACAGGATGTCAGAGCTGGGAGGGCCCTTAGAACATAGTATATCAGAGCTGGGAGGGAGCTTAGAATAAAGATGTTGGAGCTGGGAGGGAGTTTACAACAGAGAATAGCAAAATGAGAGGAGAGCCTAGAATAGAGGATGCCCAAAATGGGAGGAGGGGTATCTTAGCACACAGAATGTCAGAGTGGGAAGGGAACTTAGAATGTAGAATATTAGAACGTGGAATGTCAGAGATGGAAGAGAAGATGTCAGTTTTGGTGTCAGTTCAAAAGAGATCTTAGAATGGCCTATTTAGGACACGGAATGTTAGGGCTGGGTGGGGCTTAGAAACCATCTGGTCTAAAGCCCTTATTTTACTGCTGGGGAAACTAAGGCCCAGGGCTGCAAAGTAACTCGCCTGTAGTCACATAATTAGCGGTATAGCCATGACTAGAACCTGGGTCCTAGCGACAGATGACAACAGCATCGTGGCAACCACTTCCTTGAGAACACACACACGCGCACACACGCGCACACACACACACATCTTGACAGAGCATGGGGTCTTCTCCCCTGAGTGAGTCTCCTGGTTTCAGGCCAATATTGACATTACAGGTAGATATAGACACTACAGTGTTTATAGTGTAATCTTATTCTTTCTGGCTGCCTCCCTAACACTTGGCAGAGGTGAGGCAGGAGGGAGGGGGCCTGAGGGAGAGATGCTCTGCTGCCTGTTGGGACGAGTGCCCATGCTCACACACACAGCAAAAAGATCCTTCCCTAGCCACCCACTCCAAGGCCTGTTTTTGGGCCCCAGGGCAGAGGGAAGTGGGGGGAGGGCACCCCACAAATCTTGGGCCCCCTCAGGAATGACTGGGGGAGGGGGACTGCCATCACTTCAGCCCAGCCAAAGAGCTGATCTTCCAGTTCCAAATCAGCCACCACCATTCATGCTTCCTAAGATCCCTCCTGGCTCTGATAGTCATTGTTCCTGTGGCCCCTTCCAGTCCTGTGATCCTAACCTTAGAACTGGAAAACTTAGAAAGTGGAGGTCTTCTCTGCCAACCTCCTCTTTTTACAGACATAGATAGTGAGGCCAAAGAGTTCAATGACGTATGCTTAGCAGGGCCTGGTTATGACCTAGGACCCAAACCCATTAGGGGTTCCAATATTCCCCACTGCCTCTTTGGGACCTCCCACCTTTCAAATTCCCTGCTGACATTCTCATGTGCTAAGGGCCCTCCCTGCTCTAAAACTCTCAGCTTTTCCCACTTGGGCGTGTATTGGTGCTGGTAAGAAGCACCTCAGCAGTTCAGAGAAGGGGCACCGAGGAGGAGGGCATGGTAGAATTAGTGTCAGGTAGGTCCATCTTGGGGCAGCTAGGTGGCTTGGTGGATAGTGTTGGGCCTGGGGTCAGGAAGGCCTGAGTTCAAATCCAGCCTCAGACACTTAGTAGCAGTGTGACCTTGGGCAAGTCACTTAATCTCTGTCTGGGAGACAATTAAGTGGGTCAGTGGTTAGATAGAGCACTGGGTCTGTAGTCAGGAAGACCTGAGTTCAAATCTGGCCTCAGCAAGTCACTGAACCTCTGTTTGCCTTAATGCATTGGAGAAGGAAATGGCAAACTACTCCAGTACCATTGCCAAGAGAAATCTCATGGACAGTATGGTCCACAGGGTCATGAAGAGTCAGACATGACCAAACAACAATGAGGTCCATCTTGGCCTCTGCCCAGGGAAGTTTCTTTTTGAGGTTGGTTACCTGAAAGGCTAACATTCTCTACCTCAGGCCCCCTGCTCCCACATCTTTGAGGGTCAAGGCTCGGGCCTTTGTGAAAAAACCTCCCCACCTCACCCCACCCCACCCCCATCACTGCTTCCAGGAGGTCCCTCCTTGGACAGAGCCACCCAGGGTCTGGCCATGTGGGAATATCAAATCACTGACTCCCAGGCAAACTCTGCCGAGCTCTGGAGTCGCCAGGCCCCGGGCTGCTGTCCAGCATCCCTGCCTGCATTTCCGTTCCGGCTCCAAACACAAATATCCGATTCCACTCATTGCTCCTGGGAGGGCGGCTTCTTGAAGGGAGAGAGAGCTACTCAATATCTAAATAGCAGTGACCTTGACCCCCTGGATCTGGAGGGACAGGGAGCTGTGAGAGAGACAGAGACAGACACAACGTGGTGCAGTAGAAATAACAACAATAGCTTTTCTGTAGGGCTTCGAGGTTTGAAAGGCACTTTACAAATATCTTTATGACAACCCTGCTAGGTAGGTGCTGTTATTATCCCCATGTTACAGAATGTGAAGCTGAGGCACATAGAAGGTAAATCACTTGTCCAGGGTCATATAGGTAACAATTGTCTGAGGCTGGATTTGAATTCAGGTCTTCCTGACTCTGACTTCAAGTCTAGGGCTCTAACCACTGCACCACCTAGCCAAATTGTAATGGTGGCTCTGCCACTGGAGACTTTTTTTGAAAAGTCAAGTTATGTCAATGAGTGTATTAAGCACCTACCATTTGCCAAACACTATGCTAAGTGCTGGGAAGTGGGGGGAGGGCATAGGAGTGATGAGCTTCTGGGAGAAGGAAGTGTATGGCAAGAGTGGCTTTATTACTAGTCTTATGTTTCCTTCCAGCCCACAGGGAGGAAGACAGTTGTGTGGCATAGGGCAGGATAAGGCCCTGGGCTCCATTCCTGGCTACTGGTAGCAGGAATATTAGAGTCCCATATGAAAGTAGTGCCTTGAATTCAGGCTGAGTCTCTTTCCACTACATGGCTTCTGTATCTGCTAAAATGGCCTCCTTGGGGGCTTTGGGGTTAGTGAGGAAGGCTGTATGGAAGGAGGAGAGGATTGAGAGGCAGCGGACCCGGGATCTTGTTTTGGATGGTACAGTGAAGACAGAGGACCTGGGTTCAAGTGTTCCTGTGGTAACTGTGGGTATCACTTCCTCTCTCTGGGGCTTTAGTTTAGTTTCTTCACCAAGAACACAAAGGGGCTGGACTAGATGTCTTTGAAGTTCCCTTTCAGCCCTGGATCCATGTGAAATAAGGATGTTGGCTGGGCACGGTGGCACATGCCGCCAGGAGGAACTGGTCTGGGGTCTGCACAGAGATCATCATTGGTGTGTGGAGCCCCAGGGATCAGTGGGCCACCTGGGGGCCTAAGGAAGAGCAAGTCTGAGCCCTTGGACTCACTGCTAGTGGGATCACGCCCATGAAGAGCCCCTGGTAGGGAAACCCGGTGGAAAGAAAGAAAAGGAAGGAGGGGAGGAGGGAAGAAAAAAGGAAAGGAAAAGGAAGGGAAGGAAGAGAGGTTGGGAGGAAGGAAGGGAGGGAGGAAGGAAGGAAGGAAGGAAAGAAATGACTGGTTGGTAAACGCTGTGTAATTTTAATGATCAACCTTGGCTACGAAGAATTGAAAAATTGGACCTGACTCCTCCTTTGTCAAGATGGAGGACTCTGGGTGTGAAATATTGCATTTATTCTCAGATGTGGTTAATGTGTTAGTGAACTCTTTTGCTCAGCTCTTTTTTTCTCTTTTTAAATCTGTAGCCCACCAAGTATGAGAGGTGGGGAAGGAACAGTTAAGTAA
Source organism: Vombatus ursinus (assembly GCF_900497805.2). Lineage (NCBI taxonomy): Eukaryota > Metazoa > Chordata > Mammalia > Diprotodontia > Vombatidae > Vombatus > Vombatus ursinus. The sequence continues at coordinate 34,531 of NW_020953123.1, read as the reverse complement.
TGAATGTGAAGCAAAAACAAAAGATGTTGAAAATGTTTTAAATGAGGGGCTGGAGTAGGACGGTGATTTCACAGGTACCACTTGGCTCCTCAGATGTGTCTGGGGAAGCACATTATATAACATCAGAGCGGAAAAGACTTTAGAAATCATATATTCAAACACCCCGCCCCCTTATATTACAGTGTAGGAAACTGAGGTTTAGAGAGGAAAGTGAGTTTGCCAAGGTCACTGGTGTGGCAAAGCCTCAGGGATTTGAGCCCAGGTGGCTTCATACCTAGTCCCGTGCCTTCTTATATACCATATTGCCCAGTCTTGAGAACCTGAAGGCACAGAGCTGGGGAAAAAACAGAAAGAGGGGGCTAGCCCTGTGTTTGCCAAACAGTCTCTTTCACAGACATTCAGTAAGCTTGTGTGAGGGAGGCGTTCCTTCCCTGCTGGCCCCCCACCTTTCAAACACCAGGCGCCTAAGCTGACCCTTTTGGGTGACATGACGCTCATGTTCAGCCATGAGAATCCTGCTGCATGGAGGCTGTGTGGGTTCGTGTGGGGGTGGGAGGGAGAGCAGAGCCCTCTGACCTCCAGCTTCTTTCCCTCTGACCTCTCAGCATGGTCCTGGGGCCCTGCGAGGCCACAGAGCAGCCAGCCCTACCGCGAGGGATCCTGCCCTTCTCTCACTTTGAAATATTTCAAAGGAAAAAAGGGAGAGAGAAAGGAAACAAAGCCGCATCCCACAACTCTCTGCTCAGGCTTGGGTCTTGATAATGTGTGTGTGTGTGTGTGTGTGTGTGTGTGTGTGTGTGTTCGTATATGTGTATAACTGTGTGTTTGTGGGTGTATTTTGTGTGTATGTGTGTGTTTGTATGTGTGTTTGTGCATATGTTTGTGTATATGTATGTGTTTGTATGTATGTTTTTGTGTATGTGTGTGTTTGTGTTTGTATGTATGTTCATGTATATGTGTGTGTGTTTGGGGGACGGGAAAAATCTTGGGCCAAGCTATTTGGGAGTCATTTCTTTAAAATTTCATTTTTTCTAATTATGAACTTTAACACTTGGAAAATTGGGCGTTTCTGCACACACACACAGAGCAAAATACAAAGAGCCACTTAATTGTGGCTCCACGAATCCCCCTTTCACACGTGTCACATGCTGGATTTCACAAGCCACTGTCCTCTTCAGAGCCCAGTGAGGTAGGTAGCTCTGTGAACATCTTTAATCCCATTGTATAGATGGAGAAATCAGGGCTCAGATAAGGGGAAATGACTTTCCCAGGTGACAAAATCACTAGGAGTCCTTTGAAAGGCTGCGACTTGAACCAGGGAGTCTCCCACCTCCAGCGCTGCCATGCCCCACAAGCTGGGAGGAGGCCGGGAAGACCACAGCTTCTGTTCGGACGGTGCTCTAGTTTCCAAGGCACTGTCAGCCAAATTTCAGGTGCAGGTGTCTCCCAAGATGAAATGTGAGCTCTTTGAGGATAAAAATTATTGGTTTGTTTGTTGGGGGTTTTTTTGGTAGCACAGATGTTCCTGGCACATGATGAATGCTTGATTGGTCAATGATGAAAAAGAATGCTAGAGGCCTGACTTGTGATTTCGTGATTTCATTGATATGGGAAACTCCTGGGCAAAGAGATTGTAATCATAATAGTTAACATTTAGATCTTTCTAAGATTTATATAATGCGTTGACATACATTATCTTACTTAATCCTCATATTACTGTTTCCATTTTACAGATGAGGAAACTGAGGCTCAGACTTACAACACCTACAAGGGTCAGAAACAAGACTGAACTTGGGTCTTCCTGATTGCAGGTCCAAGGCTCTGTCCACCATGACACCTGGGGCCGCTTAACTCCTGTGCTTCTGATAGCCTCAGAGAATTGCCTTCAGTGTGGACAAGTGACTTGCCTAGGGTCAAGTCATATGTATACAGCATTTTAGAGCTAGTTTAGGTATCAGAAGATAAGGCCTAGGTTCAATTGATATTGATCAACCATTTGATTTGATATCAAAGAACGATGTGGGTATTTGGATCAGTTATTTGAAATCAAAAGCCCTGATACATATTTTTGCTGTTATTCAGTCATTTCAGTCACATCCTTCATGACCCCATTTGGGGTTTTCTTGGCAGAGGGACTAGAGTGGTTTGCCATTTCCTACTCTAGCTTATTTTGCAGATGGGGAAACTGAGGCAAAGAGGGTTAAGTGACTTGCCCAGTATCACACAGTATCCGTGGTAGAATTTGAACTTGGGTTTTCCTGAGAGCCCTGGGAAGCAGATCAAGGAAGGTCTTATGTAGGAGGCGGCCCCTGAGCCATGCTTTGAAGGAATCAAGAGCCACCCTATCTCTAGAGGTAAGAGAGGCATTATAGGCCAGGAAGTCCAACTCCATCATTTTACAAATAGGGGAACTGAGGCCCAGAAAGGTTGCATGACTTACCCAGGATAATATAGATAATGCATGTCTGAGGCAGGATTGGAACGCAGGTCTTCCTGATTCCAAGTTCAGTTTCCTCGGTGGGGACGTTATACCACACTTGGGAGAACCACTTATGCTAAGGGACAGAGCTAGGAGCTTGGACTGTTCCTAGGCCAAATTAACCAGAATGGAGAGAGAGCGAAAGGGAATGACATGAAGAATACTAGAAAAGCAGGCAGATGGCACAGTCAGTCAAACAACAGGCATTTGTGAATTATCTTTTGTGTTTCAGGCACTGCGCTAAGGGCTGGGGAACACAAAATAAAAATGAGATCATCTCTGTTATCGGTGTATCAGAGGTCCATCATGTGGAGGCTTTTACAGGCCAGGTTGAGGATTTTGTATTTCATCCTTGAGGCAGTAGGGGGCCACTTCAGGATTCTGAGGAGGTGTGTGGGTGTGTGGATGACAGTCACATCCGTGTTTTAGGGATGTCAGGTTTGACAGCTGTCGGGAGGATGCATTGGAGGGGGATGGAAGAGAATGGAAGGAAGGCAGCAACTAGCAATATTCAAGGGAGCAGGTAAACGGGCCTAAGTAGGGTAGAAGTTTTAGGGATGGATGCCGGAGAATTTTTGGAAGTGGAAGCCCTTACATCTGGCAGCTGATTGGTGGAAAAGGGTAAAGGAAGGATGAATTGAAGGATGCCTCTGATGGTGTGAACCTGGGGTCATTTAGGTAGTAAGTGTGCAGCAGGATTCAAACCCAGCTCATCCTGACTCCAAGTTCAGTTCCATCAGGGTGGAGATGGTACCATGCTTGGGGGAACCACCTATGCTAAGGGATTGAGCTGGGATCTCATGGACCATGGATGGTGGTGCCTTCATGGAAATGGGGAAGCTTGGAGGAAGGATGGTTTTGTTTTTTGAGGGGGAAGGTAGAGTTGGAGATGTCTATGGGCCACGCTCTCAACATTCCTGAGAGGAAGGCAGTGCAAGTGTCATTATCATTCCTGTATTCTAGATGATTTAGTCCAGAGGGGACACTTACCCAGAATCACAAAGCAAATCATTGGGAGAGCTGGGTCTCCAATCCCGGTCCTCCAAGTACCGTATCTCTTGTCTTTTTAAAAAAACTGTTTATTGATTTTTTTGTTTTCATATAAACTTTACTTCCAAGTTTGCCCCCTTTTCGCTTCTCAAAGAGCCATCCCTTGAAACAAAAAAAAAAAATAGAGGAGGGGGGAAGACAAATTTCATTTTGTTGCAGTTCCTTCTATTTCCATTTGCACTGTTGTAGTCATTGTTTTCCTTTGTTGTAGTCATTGTTTTCCTAGTTTCCTGATTCTGCTGAATTCACTTTGTATCAGCTCTTTTATTTATTTATTTATTTATTTATTTTTTAGGTAACTGGGGTTAAGTGACTTGCCCAGGGTCACACAGCTAGTAAATGTCAAGTGTTTGGTCTGAGGCTGGATTTGAACTCAGGTCCTCCTAACTTCAGGGTTGGTGCTCTATCCACTGTGCATCAGTTCTTATGAGTCTTCCCATGATTCTCTATACTATTCATATTCATTGTTTCTTACAGCACAGCATTATTTCCATTCTGTTCATAAACACCACAATTTATTGAGCTATTCCCCAGAAGCAGCTGGTGATAAAATGGATGGAGTACGAGACCTGGAGTCAAGAAGACCACAGTTCAAATCCAGGCTCAGACATATACTAGCTGGGTAACCCTGGGCCAGTTGCTTAATCTGTTTGTCTTGGTTTCCTCAGCTGTAAAACGGGGATGATAATAGTAGTATCCACCTTGCAGGGTACCAAATACAATTGAGGACCAAATTAGATAATATTTGTAAAAAGCGCTTAGCACAGCTCCTGCACATAGTAGGTGCTATATCAGTGCTTATTTTATTTTCTCTCCCTCCTCCCATGGACATCTATTTTGTTTCCAGTTCTTTCCTATTACAAAATGGGTTCAATGCCTTTTCTGTTGTATTGTTCAGTAAGTTACAAGTGTGTCTGTATACCAAACTTAGCACTTTCTATGGTGCCTGGTATATAGCAGGTACTTAATAAATGTTGATTGATTGATTGATTGACTCACCTTATTTCCATCTCTGCCAGAATTATACTGTGGTTCAGTCTTTTGTCAAGTGACTCAAGTAATTTCCTTGCTTGGCATTTCAGTCCAACAAAATAGTTTCTATTGGCTTAGAATATTTCCAAAACTTTCAGATCATTTATTTTTATGTAGCTCCCTCTCCCATTTTAGAGATGGGGAATCTGAGGCCCATAGAGAGGGGGGAAATGACTTTGTCAGAAGAAGCCTAGAAAGAGAATGCCAGTCTATGGCATTGGGAAGTACATTGTACATTGGGAAGTACCTCCTGTATACAGAGCACTCACTGTTCTTGGAGCTGAGGAAGACATATTAGATCCTTAGGAAAGCCCTGTGAAGCAGATGCAAATATGGTCCCCATTTTATAGATCAGGAAACTGAGGCTAGAGAGGTTACATGCTTTGCTACTAAGTTTTGAGGGAGAATTCAAACCAAGGTATTTCTGATCCCAAATCCAACTACTCTACTTTACTACAAAAACTAAAACTAGGGAAGGAAAGAGACTTTCCCAAGGTCACTCAGCCAGTAGTTGGCAGTGCCATGAGTCCTGATGCCCAATCCAACTTCTTACCCTCTGACCTCTCTGATGTAGGATAAAGACCTCCCTTTAAACTTGAGCCACAGAAGTTCAAGACAAAAGGAAGGATTGCTTCTCAATGTGAGTGATACTAGAGTGGGATGGGATGGTAATAGAAATAGATCAACTAAGGCTTTGGGCCAGCTTCTGAATGACAGAAACAAACATGGCTGTTGGGTGACGTCTCGGATTCTTTTTCCTTTTAAGATTGAGGCAGTCATGGTTAGTAAAAAGTAGACTGAATTTGAACCTAGAAGACCTTGGTTCCAGTCTTGTTCCTGCCACTGAACTAGCATTGTGACCTTGGGCTAGTCATTTCCTTGATCTGTGCCTCAGTTTCTACACTGGCAAAATGTACAGGTTGGCCTAGAAATTGGGAGTTCCTAATTTTTTGTTTTTACCCTTGACAGTCTGGTGAAGCCTATGGACCCCTTCTTAGAATAATGTTTTTAAATTCATAAAATAACGTGTATAGACTTGTAAAGGAAATATTTTTTAGTACAATGATTAATATATGTTTTTCAAAAATGTATTTATTTTTAGTTTTCAACATTCACTTCCATAAGTTTTTGAGTTTTAAGTTTTCTCCCCCTTCCATTTCTTCTCCCTGCCCCAGATGGTGTACAATCCAATATAGGCTCTACATATACATTCATATTAAGCATATTTTCCCATTAGTCATGATGTAAAGAACAATAAGAACTGATGGGAGGAACCACGAGAATGAAGCAATAAAACAAAACAAAAAAAAAAACCAAAACAAAGGAAAAGGAGAGCAAATAGTATGTTTCTATCTGATTAATATATTTTTAAAAATGAGTTTATGGGACCCCAGGTTCAGAACCCTGGGATGAGATGATCTTCAAAGCCCTTCCCCAGCTCTGCCATCCTGTAGTTCATCTAACCTCTTCCAAGCTCTGACACTCCGTGTTCCAAGGGCCCTCCCAGCTCTGCCATTCCATGTTCTGAAGTCTCTCCCAGGTCTACCATTCCATATTCTAAGAGCCCTCCCAGTCCTGACATTCCATATTCTGAAGCCTCTCTCAGCTCTGTCATTCCATGTTCTAAGGGCCTTCCTAGCCCTGACATTCCATGTTCTAAGGGCCCTTCCAGCTCTGCCATGCCATGTTCTGAAACCTCTTCCAGTTCTGCCATTCCGTGTTCTAAGGGCCCTTCCATCCCTGACATTCCATGTTCTGAAGCCTATCCCAGCCCTGGCGTTCCATGTCGTAAGGGCCTCCCAGCTCTGACTTTGCTTAGCACAGTGCCTGGCACTTAGTAGACGCTTTATAAATGTTTGCTAGGGCCCTCCTAGCCTTGACTCTCTTTGACTAGTTCTATGACAAGTGAGCATTTATCTTTCAAATCCCTCACTCCCCTCGGAGGAAGGCTTGTCACCCAGGCTCTCTTGTCTTTCTCTGTCTCTTTCTCTTTGACTAGTCCCTTCTGTTGGAGCTTTGTTCCTTGTCCCCGGGAGGTGAGTCATTGACCAAGCTCTGGAGGGGAGGGAAAGAGGAATTTTTCTCCTTCTTCCGGCTGCTTTGGGTAACCCTGTGTGAGACACTGTAGTCTCCATTATTGGAGACAAGGGCTCCTCGCTCTCTTCCAGGTCTGTGTGAAGCTGCGGCTGTCCACCAGCAGCACCTCAGCATCTGGCCAGCCCGAGGGGGAGGGGGCGATTTATGAATGAACCGGTTTCTGGGGTCTGTAGTATGCTAACCTGTTCTTCTTTTTGGAAGATGAATCACCGTTCTGGAGCGGGGCTGTTTCTCTTTTGTCCTCCGGTCTAGGGAGTGAGCGGTCAGGCGAGAGCAGGGCGGCGGCCTCCTCTTCTGCACCCCTGCCCCCTCCCCCCACCCTCAGCCCAACTCATCCCCTGTGTTTAGAGAAAATTCTGACCACAGGATAAAGAGGGATCACGGAGAAGCGATGGAGTAGAAGCAGCCAGTTTCAGGCCTTACTTGATAAACCGCAAGTATGAGAGTTATCTGAGAAGGTCTTAATGTACAGACTCAGCTCACATCCATCTACGATTACTGGAGAGAGCTGGGTGGGCTCCCTGGGGTATTTGGGCTCTCTCCTCCAAGTATGGATTGCCTCCCCTGTGGGTTTTGTGTAGTAAGTTTTAATCTCGGGTTGGCATTCTGGAACCCACTTAGTAGGCTCAGGGGCTGCAAAGCCATTTTAACATGTTCCTGAGTCAGGTGGAGCAGTGAATAGAACTGAGGGCCTGGAGTCAGGAACACTTCTCTTCCTGAGTTCAAATCTAGCCTCAGACACTTATTAGTGTGTGTGACCCTTATGTGTGTGTGTGTGTGTGTGTGTGTGTGTGTGTGTGTGTGTGTGTGACTAGTGTGTGACACACTAGCTGTGTGATCCTGGGCAAGTCACCTCATTCTACCTCAGTTTCTTCATATGTAAAATGAACTAGAGAAGGAAATGGCAGACCACTCCTGTATCTTTGCCAAGAAAACCCCAAATGGCATCACAAAGAGTTAGACACAATTGAAATGCCTCAACAACAGGTGAATGTAAGGAGGGAAAACATTCCGAATGCAGGATTAATGGCCCCTCCATGCTTAAGTAGTTCCCATGGGTTGCATTGGCCAAAAAGGTCCATTCTTTAGCAGCTAGCCCTCTGTGATGAGATTCTTTCCTTTTGGCTTGGCTGGGTCTTCCTTGGTGGGCAGAAGCAAGGCCTGTTGCTGAGTCTGAACATAAAGACTTTGTTTTTTTCAATTTTCTTTTTTTTTTTATTTCGAACTTAACAGACATCAACATGAACATTTTCATGTGCACAAAGAATTTGGAAAAAGAGGATTGTACGTGAAACTGGAAATCTATCGCAGGAAGCTTGATTTTTGGGACGTGTTGTTCAGTTGTTCTGACTCCTCATGACCCCGTGGACCATATTGTCCGTGGGGTTTTCATGGTAAAGATACTGGTGTATCTTTACTGGAGTGGTTTGCCATTTCCTTCTCCAGCGGATTAAGGTGAATGGCAGATAAGTGAATTACCCAGGGTCACACAGCTAGTAAGTATCTTAGACTGAATTTGAACTCAGATCTCCCCAACTCCAGGTCCAGTGCTATATCCACTGAGCCACCTAGCTTGCTTCTTTTGGGATATGACTTCCTCTTAATGTCCTCCTGCTATCTTCTGTGTATTGTACCGTGTTTCATTGATTCTCATTTCCTTTTTTTTTTTCCTGTCACTACTCATCCAATCACTGTCTTCTCCCCAAAGAAACAAATAAATATAGTCAAGGAAAACAAATTCACACCCTGGCCACGTCTGAAAATGTAGGCTTTTCTGCACGTTTGGTGCATCACTTTTTAGTTAGGAGATAGGTAGGATGCTTCATTACCATCAGTCTTCTAGGGTTTTGATTGGTCATTACTTTGATCAGAGTTCCTAAGGCTTTCAAAAATGCTTTCCTTTAAATTACTGGATCACATGAGATCTTATACACAAACCTTAAAACTCTACGTACACGAAGCTATTGTTGAGGGAGACACAAAGTTTAGATAAGCCATAATTTCTTGCCTCATTGACTTGGTACCAGAAGAATTTCGAATGTAGGCTCTGTGAGGGCAAGGGATGTTTTTCATTTTGTCCTTGTATCCCCCAAGGCTTGCACATAGTAAATGCTTTTGGATTGGAGGGAGCCTCCAAGCCTTTGGATTGGAGGAAGGCAAATCTACAGGGATGGAGAGAAGTGTTTATGTTCTGATGAAAATAGTAACTTGAATTATGCCTCATTTTATGGTATATGGAGTGCTTTTCTCACAATAGGTAGGGTAAGGATTTTCTTTTTCTCACAATAGGTAGGGTAAGGATTTTCTTTTCCCTTTTGTAGAGAAAAAGCTAAGGCTCTGAGAAATGACTTGCTCAAGGTCACAAAACTAATGCAGAGTGAGGGAATTTTAATCCAGTTTTTCTTTCTCCAAGAGCCAGACTTTTTTTACAGTATTACTCATGTTACCAAGTTATCCATTATGATTGCTTTCCAGAATGTTACTCCAAGAAATGGAATAATGAACAACTGGGTAGAAGGAGTCTTGGAGATGTAGGGTGGGAAGGGGGTATTAAGATCAATGACAGAGGGGTCTTCTTACCTTGGCCTGGACCAGTAATTCACAAAATATACATAATGGCTCTCAGATCTAATTATCCAGCCCTCCATTTCTGTCCTGAGCTGCAGCCCCCTATTAACTGCCTGCCAAGTTAATTCTCGATTTGCCATTAGCAACTCTGCTAGTTTTAGACCCCACAGGAACATCATTCGTCCCCCAGACTAAGCCCATCACCTGAAATCTCATCGCCGTGCTGACTGACTCTGTTTTTGATTCTGAACATCTTCTCAGCTTCCTCAGTTGCTTCTCCCCTCTGATTGAAGAGCTGGAAGGTGGAGCTCCTCACAAAGCCTGCCTTTATAGAGCATTCAGAATTTTCAGAACTGTCCAGGTAACTCTCTCCATTTGCCATCAGCAGCTCTGCTTGGTTTTGACTCCATAGAACACCATTCTCCTCTACTGGGTACTCCTGCATGTGCCCCGCCCCCCTTTTCAACTGCATGTTGTCTTCTCTCCAATAGATTGTAAGCTCCTTGAGGTCAAGAGTTGTCTTTTTCTTATTTGTATCTTCAGGGCTTAGCACAGTGCTTCAGCAAATGTTTGTTGAATTGAATCCAGTTGTTCTAAGTCTCCATCTTGACAACCTGAAGCATCTTCTCTTCCTGCCTAAACCCACTCCTGTAATGGAGAATTCCTCACATTCTTCTAGTCATTCGATTTTGTCATAGCTCAGCATCATTCTTGACTCCTAGTCAAATCTTGTCAATTCAAGCAACCCTTCTCCCACTCATCTCTTTTTCTCTACACATAACCACCACCTAGGTTTTGACCCTCATCAATTCTTACTTGGACTATTGTATCAGCTTCCTGATTGGACTCCTGGTTTTTGTGTCTCTCCCTTCTTCAGTCCTGCCATCCCCCAAGATTTCTAAAGCAATCTTCCTAAAGCACAGATCTGACGAGGTTACTCCATTTCTCAAGAATTTTCAGTGTCTCCCTATGACTTTAAGGATCAAATACAAACTCCTTTTTTTGGCATTTAAAGCCCTTCACAGTCTGTCTCCCTTCTACCTTTCCAGACTGATTTCACATTATACCCCCTTCATGCCCTCCGAATTTCACCCAAACTGGACTACTTACTATTTTCCAGACTCTGAATTCTGTCTCCTGCCTCCATGATTTGTATAGACTCCTTCTCATGCCTGGCATGCCCTTTTCTCCACTCTGCCTCTTAGAATCCCTAGCCTTATTCAATATCCCATCCAGATACCATGTCCTTTAGGGAATATTTCCTGATCTTCCAATTGTTAATGCTATCTTCTTCCTCAGATTATAGATGTGTATGTTTGTGTATTTGTATCTCATATTTCTTTTTTTTCTTATAGCACAGTAATATTTTATTATAATCACATACCATAACTTGTTCAGTCACTCCCCAATTGATGGGCATTCCCTCAATTTCCAACTCTTTACCACTACAAAAAAGCTGCTCTAAATATTTTTGTGCAAATAGGTCTTTTCATCAATTGCTCATGGATAGGCTGAGCCAATATAATAAAAATAACAATTATGCTTAAACTAATTTACTTATTCAGTGCCATACCTATCAAACTAATGGGGTATATGTCCACGCTGAGACCTTTGCCCCTCACCCTGATGCGGTTTAGGGGTTCAGAGGTGCTAGATCCCCAAAATCATAACACGCAGGTCCTGCCCGAAAGAATTTGACCCAAGCCTTCTTTCAGCCAAAGACAAAGTTTATTAGAACATCCATCATATTGGGCAGACTCTTAAGGAGTCTGAACATTGGTAAGTTATTGGCTAGATTTTAAGAATCTGAACAGTGGCTAGATTGTAAGAATCGCAGCTGCAGGTCATATTTCACCCCCTGCTTCCCACCCTGCAGTAGGCAGGTACTATTTATTTTATCCTTATCTCCCTAGCAGTGCTTTACACATAGTAGGTGCTTAATAAATGTTTATTAGATTGAGAGGCAAAGAATGAAGACTTACTGTGTACTCTAGCATCAGATTAACCATGTTTTTGGATTACCTATTCCTTTGCCCACCATCTCCTGCCCACCCCAGGCTGCCCCTAAAATACTTGCTTGGGCATATATTGGGTGTTTTCTTTGGCACTGTATCATAAAGTAGGAAAGGCCATCCCCCATCTTCTGTTAAGGAATGATTGCAGTCAAACTAATCCCATCAGAAGGCTCTTTTTTTTCTTAAACATTTTCAAAAGAAGAAACTTCACTGCCTTTTGGGGGTAACCAAGGTAAATGGGATCCATGAGTGATTTGGGGTGGGGAAGTAGAGGCTTTCTGCCAAGTCTGCAGGAGATAAGGAGTTCCCTCTGTTCAGATAAAGTCCTGCTTTTGAACAAGTTACTTCCTGTTTTAGGTCTCTGTTCCTCATGTAAAAAGAGAGGGTTGAACTAGATAATCTCTAAGAACCCTCCCAACTCTGACATTCTCTGTTCTAAGGTCCTTTATAGCTCAGGCATTTTGTATCCTAAGGCCCCTTCCTCCTCTGATGTTTTGTATTGAGTTCCTTCCTGATTCTGACATTGAGTGTTCTAAGGCCCCTTCTGGCTCTGATGTTCTCTGTTCTAAGGGCCCTCCCAATTCTGACAGTCTGTGTTCTAAGGACCCTCCAAGCTTTGACATTCTGTGTTTTAAGGGCCCTTCCAATTTTGATATTGTGTGTTCTAAGGCCTCTTCCAATTCTGATGTTTTGTGTTCAGGGGCCACTTCCAGCTGCTCTGATATTCTCTGTTCTAAGGGCCCTCCCAGTTCTGACATTCTGTGTTCTAAGCCTCCTCCAAGCTCTTACACTCTCTGTTCTAAGGTCCCTCCAAGCTTTGATATTCTATGTTTTAAGGGCCCTCCAAATTCTGACACTGTATGTTCTAAGGCCTCCTCCAGCTCTGACGTTCTGCGTTCTAAAACTAATGCCAAGTCTCTTGACCACCTAATATGAGCTGTATCTGAACTGGAATTCCTTCCACAGCATTTGCCAACAACCCCTCACCTCTCTGAGCTGCTCCTCTCAGTTCTGGACCGCTCTCACTATTAGGAGGGTTGGGCTCTCTTTTTCTTATCTCTGGTGAGCTGTGATCTGTCCCTCAGCTACTTCCAGCCACTAATCCCTGTTCTGCCTTTTAGGGGCTCAAGCAGAACAGGACTAATCCCTCTCCAGTCCTTGAAAACTGATGTCATTCTTATAATTCCTCCGTGTCATTTTTCCAGGCTAACAAGCCTGTTCCCCCAGCCTCCCATGGGCACAGTTTCCAGTCTCTTTGTGGTCATGGTCACGGTCACCCTCCTCTGGATGGGCTCCAGCTTGTCTGTCCTTGGTACTCCTAGAAGTACATAAACATAATGTAACAGGTGTGGTCTGATACAGAGCAGCATGGGACCATCACCTCTCATATTTTGAACTCTGTGTTTCTATTATGAGCAGCTAAGTAACGCAGTAGGTAGAATGCTGAACCTAGAGTCAGGAAGACCTGAGTTCTAATCCAGCCTCAGACACTTACTAGCTGTGTGACCCTGGGCAAGTCACTTTACCCTGCTTGCCCCATTTTCCTTGTCTGTAAAATGAGTTGGAGAAGGAAATGCCAAATCACTCCAGTATCTTTGCCAAGAAAACCTCAAATGGAGTCACAAAGAGTTAATTAATATACCCTGAGATTCTATTCATTAAGTTGATGACTATATCATAATGTTCATGTGCATTGAGCTTGTAGTCCACTGAACACCCAGTTCTTTCTCACATGAACTATTGATTACCCATCCTCCTCTAGCATGTATAGCTGATTTGTTTATTCTAAGCATAAGACTTTATATTATTCTTTCCATATCGTGACTTTCCCCATTGCGATTTCACTATATCTTGGGTTGGCATAATAAATTAAATGGGAATTTTTGGAGAGTTTTGCGGAAGCGCAGACGACAGATAGAGGCCAGCAGATGACATGGAAAAAATTTAGCAACTCAGAAATGCATAAAATATATGTATAGTATTGTATAATATCAACTTATTTTATCTTTTAATGCCATAATAATTCAGACTTCCTCTCTGATATGAAGGAAGGGCCAAAACAATTTATGTGGATTTTCCAGATTGTGGGGGTACTATACCCCTAACCCCTGTGATGTGGAAGGGATAACTGTATTCCTGTTCGATTTCCCTCATCCCTATTAAATATTAGTCATAGAATCTGAGAGTTGGGAAGGACCTCCACGGCTGTCTAATCTGACCCACATCCAAAAGGAGCCCCTGCTGTGACGTACCAAGTAATATAAATAAGCTAGCATTTCTATAGCTCTTTGAAGTTTACAAAGCACTTTACATATGTTATCTCACTTCATCCTCACGACAACCCTGGGAGGAGTTGCTATTATCCATCCCCATTTTACAGATGGGAAAACTAGGGCAGACAGAGGTAAAGTGACTTGCTAAGGATGACACAGCTAGAAAGTGTTCAAGGCTAGATTTGAACTCAGTTCTTCCTGACTGCAAGTCTAGGGCTCTATCTGCAGTGCCACCTTGAGGCCTAGTGGCGGTCTAGACTCTGCTCAAAGATGTCCAGGGAGGAGGAGGAGGCATCTTCCTGTATTCTATGTTTTGTGGAGCCAGTGTGATATAGTGAGGAGGCAGCCTTTGGACTGAGGTTCAAATTCCAGCCCTGATACTCATTTATTTGTGTGTCTTCAGGCAAGTCACTCTTGGGGCCTGAATTTCCTCAACTGTAAAATTAGGGAGTTGAGCCAGAAGACTTCTAAGCTTCCTTCTGGCTCCAGCTCTTTACTCTTCTGACTCCTTCAGCTCTGATCCTCAGTCCCAAGATTCCTCTGCATTCTGCCAATTTTGATAGTCTGTACTTTCTCTTGCAATATTTGTTCACTGCAGTTCTTGGTTTGAGGTCTTAAGGTGAGGGTGGAGCCTGGAGAGGCAGATGTTCAAATCACGGGATTGAATTTGGGCCCTTCCCTGTCCCCCAAAGAGTGTTGCCATTGAACATCTAATTCCTCCCTGAGGCCTTGGATTAAAGAAATTGGCTTCAGCTCCCTCGTTTGACCCCCAGAATAGCTCTGTTTTCCATTCCTGAAGACCTTTCCACTGAGAGAAATGAAGCAGTATTTGCCCTGACTCTTGTAGAAGAAAGAGGCTGTGGGGTGAGTTTTCCATTGGGGATTGTAAGTGGGGGGTTTTCCTGGCTTGGAGGGATCATCACTAGGCCAGGAGCAGGCCATCAGCTTTGCAGTTTCAGAAACTCCCTCGAAGGAGAGACCTTATGGAAGGGATATTTGCAAAGCCTCCGATCCAGCCCTCATTTTACAAATGGGGAAATGGAGGCCCAGAGAAGGGAAGTCATTTGTCCAGGGTCACAGAGCAAGTTCACAGGCAGAGCTGGGAATTGAACCTAGATTTCCTAAATCCTTAACCCAGGTGCATTGCTCTTTCTTGTCAATCTGATGACTCATCCTTCACCCCTCCCAGGATATTATTATTATTAATTAAACTGACCAGGACATCCTAGTGGCTGGTCTGGTTGCTGTTCAGTCATTTCAGTTGTATCCGACTCTTTATGACTTCACTTGGGGTTTTCTTGGCAGAGATACTGGAGTGGTTTGCCATTTCCTTCTCCAGCTCATTTTACAAATGGGGAAACTGAGGCAAACAGAGTTAAGTGATTTGCCCGGGGTCACAAAGCTAGTAGATGTGTGAGGCTGGATTAGAACTTAGTCTTCCTGACTCTGGGTCCAACACTCTGTCCACTGTGCCACCTAGCTTCCCCAAATGCTGGCTGGTCAGGGCTCCCTTTTAGAGCCAGTGGATAGAGCTCTGGAACTGGAGTCAGAAAGACCTAAATTCAAATCCCACCTGAGACACTGGATTTGCCATGGGCAAATCACTTAACCTCTATCAGCCTCAGTTTCCCCATCTGTAAAAAAGAGGATAACAATAGCACCCACCTCCCAGGGCTGTCGGGAGGATCAAATGAGATAATATTTGTTGTGTTTAGCATAGTGCCCGGCCCATAGTAGGCACTTAATAAATGCTTGTTTCCTTCCCTCTCCCTGTGGATAGTGATAAACACGCTTGGGCAGGTTTTTCTTTTCTAAGAACTCTAAAGATCATAGGTTCCTAAAATATGATGATGATAATTATGATGACGATGACGATGATGATGACGATGATGATGACAATGATGATGATGATGACGATGATGACAATGATGATGACGATGATGATGACGATGATTGATGATGATGACGAAAGCTCCTATGTAGTACTTTAAGGTTTGCCAAGCACTCTAGACAACAGGCAAGGCAACAAGTATTTATTAAGCACTTACTGTGTGCCAGGCACTGTGCTAAGCTCTTGCTTAGCCAAAAGAAAGACAACTCTTGCCCTCAAGGAGTTTACATTCTAATGGGGAAAGACATATGAAAAGGGAGTTGAGAAGGGGCGTGGTGTCCATATCCAGAAAGCCAGAAGGAGAGGCAAGAGGGGATTATGTTATCCATCTGTTATCCATCTATTATACTCTACATGTATTATCTGATTTTTCCTCACCATAATTCTTTGAGGTTGGTGCTATTATTATCTTCATTTTATAGAAAAGGAACTCAAGGCTGAAAGAGGTTCAAGTGACTTGCCCACTTTCTCAAAGTTAATTAGTTTCTGAGGCAGGATTTGAACCCATATCCTACTGACTTCAAGTCCACTGTTCTAACCAGCACGCCATACTCCCCTTTCTTGGCAACTGGAAAGGATCATAGACCTTATCTGGTCACAGAATCTCAGGCTTGTAAGGGACCTCACAGGCCTCTAGTCTCACCCGCATCTAAACAAAAATTTCCTCTGCCAACCACATCCAGAACACGTGTTTGTTTCTGAGCACCATCCTTTACCTAATTGAAGCTTCTGTATAATTCTGCCCCTTCATTTCATGGGTGAGGGAGCAGGGTCAGAACGGTGAAACCACTCACCCTAAGTCATATAGGCAAGCCCTTCTTCTGTTTCCCATCCTCAGTATACTGTCTCCGTTCTTCATCCTCACAAGCTCCTGGAGCATCTCACACTTCTCCAAATTACAGATTATGTTTTGATGAATTATGTGTTTCAGTATTTTTGCAGATCTTTACTTCCTCCTACTAGAAGGTCATCTTTATCTCCTGTATAAACGAGTTGAGTCTTTGGGACTTTCCAAGTATATCATAACTCTGGACAGTATAAAATACTTGGGAGTACACCTGCCAAAACAAATCCAGGAACTCTATGAACAAAATTATATTTTAAAAAACCTTTTTATACAAATAAATTCAGATTTAAATAATTGGAGAAATGTTCATAGGTAGGAAGGGCCAATATAATAAAAATGACAATTTTACCTGAACTGTTATATGTTCAATGCCATCTCAATTAAATTGAGTTAGAAAAATAATAACAAAAGTCATCTGGTAGGACAGAAGGTCAAGAATATCAAAGGAACTAATAAAAAAAAAGTAAAGGAAAGAGGGTTTGCAGTATCAGATCTTAAACTACATCATAAAGCAGTAATTTTCAAAACCATCTGGTACTTGCCAAGAAGTAGAAAGGTAGGTTAGTGGAACAGCATAGATATACAATTTACAGTAGCAAATGACTATTATAACCTTGTGTTCGACAAGTGTAAAGACTTAAGTTTTGGGGAAAGAATTCACAATTTGGTAAAAATTGTTGGGAAAGCTGTCCTTAACTCAATTCTACTGCCTTCCTCTATTCATCGTTTCCTATTTATCCTTTATATAGCTTGCTTGTTGTCTCCCCCTTTCAATTGTAAGCTCCTTGAGGGCAGGGACTGTCTTTTGCCTCTTTGTATCCCCAATACTTAGCAGAGTGCCTGACATATAGTAGGTGCTTAATAAAAGTTGATTGATTGATCTGTGTGTGAGTGTGCTGGAGGAGGAAGGAGGGGAAGGATCTCATTTGCCTTAAGATCTGGGTGTGCGTACATCTCTTCTGGTTCCTGACTGATTGGGCCAAGTAGAGGGCATGTCATTTATCTTTGATTTCATGATTCTAAGTTGGCATCCATGAGCAGTTTGGTACTTCCAGCCATGACTGGGCTTTCTTAGTCTTAGCTAAATAGCATCCATAAGGTGAGAGGAATGGAGAATAAATCTTGCCTTATAAGCACAGTTATTAGCATCTGAGCATCAGGGCAAGAGCGTAGCTCCATCCCTCCTCTGATCCCTAGACAGCTTTCAACAGCAGCTCTCCTTTTGCTGGGCGTGCATGCCATCAGTGAGCTCAGTTTCCCATAATCCCTTTGGATCCTGACATTTTTTTCCCTGTTTGATTTTTGGGTAAAACATTATCTATACCCTGGTGAGGGGGGCTAGCAGACACAGGTAGAGGGCGGTACCTGTATGGGTTTCTAGGCATGGTTTTCTAGCCTTATGGCTTCTATGAGTTCTCATTGTTTTGACCCATAATGTTACTGCCGACCAGGCAGCCTGCCTTTCTGTGGGTTGTACAAGGATCAGGGTGTTGCTGAAACTGTCGTCAGAGTTTAATTGGCTTTCCTGCTTTATGCCGCTATCCTAATGACTCATAACTCAGGCTGCCTTCATCTCGGCAGATTCCCAGCAGCCCCTTTGGTCTCACGCTGGAAGTTACTTTTGGTCAGATCCCCAGATCTTTTAAACTCATAGAACTATGTGGCATGTTGGAGCTGGAAGGGCCCTTAGAGAGAGTCTAGGCCCATCCCTTCGTTTTGCTGGGAAGGAAGTTAAAGCTCGGATAGGTGATAAAACTGGGGACAAGTCATTGGCAGAGACCAGGAAAGAATGTGACTCTGCTTTCACTAGCCAGACACTGAGTCTTCTTTCCAGCTGTTCCCATTGCTACAGATGTGTTATGACTGGGTTGAAAAGCTTGTCAAGGGAAAAGACCATATGTTGCATTTTAAGTCAAAAAACATTTACTAAAGACAAGTCGTGTGTGGAGAGCGCTGTACTAGGTTCTTGGAGAAAGAGTTTAGAGAAGATGATCCTGCCCTCATAGAGGTTATAATCTGGCAGGGAGATAACACACAAACACATTTAACTAGAGAGATAAGTACTGGACTTCTGGTTTCATTGGAACAGAGAACTCCCGAGTGAGGAAAATCCCTTTACTGATGCAGATTGGCAACTTCTTTGCTATTTATAATCTTAGAGACTTTCCTGGAGCATTGAGATGTCGAGTAACTAGCCAAGGGTCCCAGAACCAGGGCATGGAAGTATTGGACAGCAATACCCAATGATACATGATAAGTGCTTTTGAAAGGTGCAAATAAAGTTCTGTGAGGTCTGAAATCATCACTGAGGAGGATCAGGAAGCTTCATGGAGGATGAAGAGGAGGACATTCAGGCCCCGGGAAGCAGAGTTAGCAAAGGCATGGAGGCAGGAAGGCCCGGGCCCTGTTTGTTGGCAAAGAGTCTCAGATGCTGGTTGGGAGGATGGTGGCGAGGGGTGGGAAGATGGTGAAGACCATGTCGATGAGCTACGGCTGGTCTTCGTGACCTTGAAGCTCTTCAAGTTTGGGCCTGGTAGGGCTGGAATGTAGAGTGTATGTGAGGGAAGTGACATGAGATTCAATTCTAGACTCTTCCTCCGGCTGTCCCCCATGCCTGGAACGCTCTCCCTCCTCAACTCTACTGGCCACCCTGGCTTCCTGTAAGCCCCAACTGACACTCCGTCTTTTAGAGGGAGCTTTTCCCAATCCCTCTTGATTCCCCTCTGTTAATTATTTACAATTTATCCTGTACATAACTTATTTTGTATGTATTTGTTTATCTGTTTTCTCCTCCATTAGATTGTAAGCTCTTAAAG
Organism: Vombatus ursinus; assembly: GCF_900497805.2. NCBI lineage: Eukaryota > Metazoa > Chordata > Mammalia > Diprotodontia > Vombatidae > Vombatus > Vombatus ursinus. Next base: position 15,463 of record NW_020953123.1, on the reverse strand, counting down.
GACAGTGTCTGTCTTGTTTTGCATCCCCAGTGCTTGGTACTGTGCCTGGCACATAGCGGGCATTTAATAAATGTGAATTAATTGAGGGAACATTTATTAAGTGTCTATTCTGTGTCAGGCCCGGTTCTAGGTACTGACCATACGAAGACAAAAAGGAAACACTTCTCTAACTTCAAAGAGCTTGCATTTGAACAGGGTAGACAGCATGTACTCATATAAGTAGATACAAAGTAATTTCAGGAGGGAAAGAGAGCTAACCACTGAGGGGATCAGGAAAGGCTTTGTGTAGGAGGGAGCATCTGACCTGGGCTTTGAAGGAGACCAGGCATTTTATAAGGTGGAGGTGAGAAGGAAGTACATTGCAAATATGGGGAACAGCTTGGGCAAAGGTTTGGAGGCCAGAGATGGACAGTCACATCCAGGGAACAACTAGCAGGCTAGTTTGCCTTGATTGTAGAGTAAATGAAGGGGATTAATATGAAATAAGCCTGGAATATCTTGGCACAGAGGTGATGGAGACGGGTACAATACATTTTTAGACATGTCCAATGTATGGATTGGTTTTTCAGTCAGTCGGTCAACATTTATTAAGCTCCTGCTCTCTTTTGTTTTTGGTTTTGCGCAGCTGTTCCTATTTGTGCCTTCCCTCTGTTGTTATCCCTGATTTATCTTGTATGGAGTTTGGGCATAGTTATTTGCATGTTGTCTTCCCTTTAGGCTGTGAGATCTTTGTATTCCCAGTGCTCAGCACAGTGCCTTGAACATAGTAGGTGCTTAATAAATGCTTGTCGACCTAAAAAGGAAGGGTTTTCTTTGAGTGAGGGGTGAGGAGCAGGGAAAGTAGTGATCGTGATACCAAAAAAAAAAAAGCTAGAAAAGAACATCAATAAGAAATTTATTTAAATACCCAGAAAAGAACAGAAGGGAGTTTAGAAGGGAACATGGACATGCAAGGCAGTATTGGTACTATCATGTTACATTTACTATTTAGGGAGTCCCGAAAGTCTTAGTGCAGTTATAAGCTTTCACTCTATATGCTTGCTACAAACAAACAAACTTAAATTGTATGTAATAAAAATTCATGCCTTCATCCCCTATTATTTATAACTCTTTTTCTGTTCTTTGTACATGCAGATCCTCATGTTTGAAGTCTGTCAATTTCATAGTAAAAATTAGACATTTAAAAAAAAAGAAATAAAATGGGAAAGATAGCAGGTGGGAGCTAAAATGTGAACCCTCTTGCCCTCTAAAAATTCATGCCTGTTATCTCTTGGAAGCCTGACAGCAACCTTGTTGAGCTAGGCACTACCAGGATTATGTCCATTTTACAGATGAATGAACTGAGGCTTAGAGAGGCAAATTAACTTATCACAGGATCATAGGTTTAGAGCTGGAAGAATCATAGGTTTAGACTTTAGGGGCCTTCTAGACCAGTTCTCTCATATTTATTTATTTTTCTGGCTAGGCAGTAGGGTTAAGTGACTTGCCCAAGGTCACACAGCTAGTAAGTGTTAAGTGTCTGAGGCCAGATTTGAACTCAGGTCCTCCTGACTCCAGGGTCGGCGCTCTATGCACTGCACCACCTAGCTGCCCCCAATCCTCTCATATTTAAAGATAAGGAAACCAAAGCAGGCAAAGTGATTTTTGCCAGTCACACAGATAATTAGTGACATACCCTTATAAAACCTGAGCGTGACATTTATTCTTTGGAGCATTTTATTTCTAGTCTATTACATGTGTCACCATGGCCAAAGGATTCCTCACTCAGTGGCCAGCTGTCTGGGCAAGAGCATCTCCAGCCTTAGCTAAGCTGGTTCTTGGACAAGAGATGCATAGTGCATGGTGGTCTCTCCTTGGAGCCTTTCAAGCTGCATGAGACATGGCAGGCTGTGTGCTCTGCTCTCTCAACCTTGGAGAGGCCAGAGTCCCTGTATTCCCTAAGGAAATAGCAAAGCAGGAATTTTGGACACACACACACACACACACGTGTGTGTGTGTATATGTGTATGTATGTATATGTATATGTATGTGTATATATATATTTTTTCTTTTCAAGGCAATGTCATTTTAGGGGTGCAGTCTGTATTTGGACCAATGTGATACTTTTTAAGATTGCTTTATCAGTATATCCACTGAACCCACAAGATAACTGATCATACTAATGCTTGATAAAAAGGCATATAGCTTGTTCCCCCAGCCAGGGTCATCACAGTGGAAGGGTGCATGTGGGGAAGGGGCTCTACCTTTGCTTTCCTTTTGTAGAATGAAGCTTATGTCTGTTCTCCCCATCTTCCTTCATTGCAGGAGCTGTGACCCTTGGTGATAGCTGTGTGCATGAAAAGGTAGACTCGTGATACTGTAGAAAAGAACAATGGATGTAGAGTCAGAGAACCTGGAGTTTAAAGCTTGACTCTGTCACTAATTACCTAGGGGACTTGCAAAAATTACTTCGCCTGCCTTGGTTTCCTTATCTTTAAATATGAGGAGGATTGGTCTAAAAGGCACCTGAAGTCCCTTCCAGCTCTGAATCTGTGATCCTGTGATAAGTTAATTTGGCTCTCTGAGCCTCAGTTCACTCATCTGTAAAATGGATGTAATCCTGGTAGTATCTACCTCAACAGGGCTGTTGTGAGGATGCAAGGAGATAACAGGCCATGAAGTGTTTTACAAACCACTTGGTGCTCCATAAATGTCAGCTCTTACTGTTATTTTTAAAAAATATTTTTATTCATGACTGAATTTTCATTCATGTGAGGGAACCCCTACATGGAAACTATCCACCCATGCAGATCTGTAACTTTGAATCTTGCCTGGGAAACTGAGAGAATGACTTGCCTAGGGTCACCCTAATATGTGCTATCAGAGGCAGGACATTGAACTCAGCCCTTCCTGACTCCAAGACCAGCCTTCTCTCCATTAGGCTATGATTTCTTTCTCCCATGACTATGATTATTATTGTTGTCGTCTTCATAGCACTTTCTGGTGAGAGGCATCATGGTACAATGGAGAGAACGCTGCCTTTGGCGTCAAAGGACTTGAGTGAAAACTCTTTTTGGGGGGGGGGGGAAGGCGGGAGACACTGGGGTTAAGTGACTTACCCAGGGTCACACAGTTAGTAAGTGTCTGAGGTTGAGTTTGAACTCAGGTCCTCCTGACTCCAGGGCCCGTGCTCTGTGCACTATGGCGCCACCTAGCTTCCCCATGAGTGCAGAATCTACTGGGCTTCAGTTTCTTTGTCTGTGAAATGATGGGATTGGACGAGATGGCCTTGGAGGTCCCTTCTGACCCAACGTCTCTGATCCTTTGAAAGTTTACAAAGCAGTTTCGTTACAGTAAGATCAAAAGGCCGATAGACCCGGGATCCTCAAACCCGTCTTAGGGATAAGGAAATGATGTCTCCGAGAGGGGAGACGTATGTGGAGGATCCCAGCCTGAACCTGTCTCCTCACTCTCCTCCCAGTGTTCTTTACATTATTCTGTGCTCCCTAGGACTGTGACAGGGCCCGCATCTCTTTTGCTGAGGACCCTGGCATTGCTGAGCACCCTGGCATTGCTGAGCATGGGAAGGCAAAGGTGATACAAGCTTTGCTCTCTCAGATCTGATTCATGGGCCACACGTACCCCCTGGGCACCATGGTTATTGAAGCCATGATGAGGTCCACACAGTCTGCTTTCTAAGGGTACGGACCAGGAAGAAGACCAGGAAGTGACAGGGATATAGAGGCTGGGTTAGCATGCATCTATATCCTCATGGCCGCCTCTTCCTGATACTTGATTTAATCTCCTCTGGCCTCAGTTTCCCCATCTGTAAAATAGGACTGTGGAGGTAGTTTTCTTGTCAGTGCTGGGACTGGAGCTAGGCCTTGGTTAAGGACCAGTTTTATGAGATGGGGCACAGGCTGCGGGTGAGATGAATCACTGGACAAAACTTCAGAGTTGGAAGTCATTTCCCCAAACAAACCCTTTCTGTAGTTCCATAAGAAGTCCTAGGGCTGGTCACCCACCGCCTTACCAGGCTCTACTCTATGAACTTTGTCCTTTTAAAAAAATTATTTATTTATTTATTTGTTCTTCCATTTTCTAATGATCATAGGATTTAAAGCTGCATGCCATCTTAGATGAGCTCAGTTATAGGACCGCAGATTTTAATCCAGAAGGAACCCTAGAGATCATCTGGTCTAGTCTCTCTCATTTCACAGAGGAGTAGTCCAAGGCCCAGAAGATTTAGTTACTTGCTCCAGATCACATGGCTAGAGGGTATCAGAGCTAGTATTTGAACTCAGGTCTCCAAGCCCACACTGTTGAACAACAGCTGTTGTTGTTCAGTTGTTTCAGACTCTTCCTGACCCCATTTGGGTTTTTTTTTTTTAGCAAACATATTGGCGTGGTTTGCCATTCCCTTCTCCAACTCATTTGACAGATGAGGAAACTGAGGCAAATGGGGTTAGGTGACTTGCTCAGGGTCACCCAGCTAGTAAGTGTCTGGGGCTGGATTTGAACTCAGGTTTTCCTGACTCCAGGCCTAGCTCTATCCACTGCACTACACCATCAGCTGCCTCATTTTATAGAGGAGGAAACTGGGCCTTGCTCATTTGACAAGTTAGTTCTAATGGGGCTTCTTTTTTGGATTTAAGTTGGACCAGCTGACTGCTGAGGTCCCAGATAGCTCCCAGGTCCTGTGATTCTGTGGTTATGCCCCAGGTCATGACCCAGGCTCTAAGTGCCCATGACCTCTGATGCTAAATCCATGGTTCTTCCCAATGCCTTTGTCCCCAATCAAATTCAGCAAACATAATCAAAAATGGAAAGAAGACAAAACCTCTATAGGATTGGTCAGTCAGTAAGCATTTATTAAGCACCTACTATATGTCAGGCACTGTGCTAAGCGCTGCAGTTACAACAAGGTAAAAAAACAGCCCCTACCGTCAAGGAGCTCATGGTCTAATGGAGGAGAAAACATGGAAACAACTATGAACAGACAAGCTATAAATCAGATAAATTGGGGGTGATCGATAGAGGGAAGGCACTAGAATTAAGTAAACAGAGAAAGGCGTCTTGTAGAAGGTGGGATTTTAACTGGAACATGAAAGAAGTCAAGGACGTCAGGAAGCAGAGGTGAGGAAAGAGAATTCCAAGCACGGATTCAGCTGGTGAAAATGCCTAGATTTGGGAAAGGGGGAGTCTTGAGGGAAGAACAGCCAGGAGGCCAGGGGTCACTGTCTCCCAGAGCCCAGGGGATGGGCAGGGGCGGGGAGTGCAATGGGAAAGAAGACTGGAAAGATGGAGGGGAGGGGAGAAAGGGCTTTGAACAACAGAGGGCTTCCTATTTGATCGGGGCGGGGGGGGGCAGATAAGGAGCTGCTGGAGTTTACGTGGTCACATGGCAGTAACATGGTCACATCCGAGCATTAGGATGGACTGGAGTGGGGAGAGGCTTGAGGACGACAGCCCCACCAGCAGTGAACTGTGGAAACGTTTGCAGTTGTAACATTGTGATGAGGACATGTTGGAGGAGAGAAGGGGGCATATGTAAGAGACGTTACAAAGCATTTGGCAACACGTGGGATATGGGGGAGGGTGTGAGACAGCACCTAGATTTCAAGCCTCAGTGACTGGGAGGACGATAGTACCCTTGAAAATGATGGGAAAGTTAAGAAAAAGAGGATTTGGAGGAAAACTATGAGTTCACTTTTGAACATGTTGAATTTAAAACGTCTTCAGGACATCCAGCTTACCCGAAGGAAGCATATTGTAGTGGCTATATTATTGGACTTGGAGTCAGGAGGCCCTGGGTTCAAATCCTGCCCTGATAGCAACTAGTTGTGTGACCTTGAGCGAGGCACTAGTTGTTTCAGATTCCTCATATGCAGAGTGATCAGGTTGGACTCGGTGGTCTCTAAGCCAGCTCTAAATTTATGACCTGTGGAGCTTTGAAAGGTCTTCAGACGCCATGTAGTCCAAAATGCTCGTGAAGAACATTGAGTCAGAAAAAGATGTGAGCTGGACCTTGCTCAGTATGATGCAGAGTAGATGATGTTTTGGTTGGGTTTTTTTTGTTGTTGTTATTTTTTGTTTTTGTTTTTGAGGCAGTTGGGGTTAAGTGACTTGCTCAGGGTCACATAGCTAATGTCTGAGATCAGATTTGAACTCAGGTCCTCCCCTACTCCAGGGTTGGTGTTCTTATCTGCTGCGCCACCTAGCTACCCCTCAGAGTAGAAGATGTTAAAGGCAAAAGAGAAGCATCCAAAATGAACCCAAGGGTGGCAGGGTTACTTTCAGCTGATAGCAGGGAATTGGGAACCAGGGCAGGCTTCATGAAGGAGATAGCCCTTTGAGCTGGACCTTGAAGACATTATCTCTGAAGGTTGAGATGAGAAAGGAGTGTGTTCCAATCTTTGGGGATGGGGAGATAGCCTGTGCAAATACATAGTCAGGGAAAGGCAGGTTGAGATCAAGTAGCTGGCTTGGAGTGGAGAATTAGGTGACATAAGGTTGGAAAGCTTGGTTGGTGCTAGGTTGGGGGTGGCCTTGAGTGGCAGGCTGTGGAGTTTGTAGCTTATCCTGGAGGCAGGGGGGGGCCACTGAAACCTTTTTGAACACAGGGAGTGACATGTAAGAGCGGCAATATGGGAAGATTGTTTTGTCAGCTGTGTGAAGGAGAGATTGGAGAGAGGAGAACCTGGAGGCAGAAAGACAGGAGGCTCTGACAGGGGTCTAGGAAGCAGCTTGGTACAGTGAAAAAAGTGCTGGCTTTGGTGTCAGAAGCACAGGGTTCAAATTCTGGCTCTTGCCAATTATACCCTTTGAAACCTCCAGCAAGTTATCTCACTTATCCTCAATTTCCCTTGTCTGTAAAATGGGGGAGTTAGACTAGATGATCTCTTTATCCCTTCCAGTTATAAATCTATGATTCTAAGAGTTGATGAAGGCCTGATCTAGGCTCCTTTCCTCTTATCCTCTCCTCTGCTTCCCTCCCCTGTCCCTCTCCCATTCTCCCCACCCCTTTTTTGTCTGTCCTGCCTGGGCTTATGCCTGCTAATTGTGCTTACTGCTAGGGAGGTGGGGGACTGTGGTTAAAAAAAAAACCACACACAAGCAAACCACAAAACCCCTCCAGATGTCCTTTGACTCCAGGGGCACCAGGTGGCAATAGACAGCAGGATGAGGTCCTCCAGCCCCTAAGCTCTCTGTTCCCATGGCAACCGAGACCTTTCTGAGGCCCAGAGGAGATGGTCAGGGAATTCCTCTTTCGGGATTCCTGGACTTGGTATGGAGGAAGGCAAGGGAGTGGGGGGCAGATACTGCCCTGAGGTCAGTTCTAGGAAATGAAACCATTTGGCAGGTTGGGTGGAGACAAGTGATGGAAAAAACAGCTAATTCTTCTCAGTCAGGGCATATCAGTAAAAACAGGGCCTGGGAACGTCTGGTGGGATTTGGGGGTGGAGCCGAGATCAGGTACTGAGCCTCCCCTCTCCTTTTCCATTGGGTTGGAATCCTGGTCACAGGAAGTCCTGATCCCAACCCCCAGCCCACGGGAAGGTTTCCAGAGCTGACTTTGACAGCACGTTTTAGCCAGAAAGAAGAGTCACCTCTGAACCTTGGAGGAAGAAATCATTGTGGGAACTGGGTGGAATGGCCTCCCTGACCTTCATCTCCTATTGAATTTCTGCCCATCCTTAAAACCTGATTAAAATGTCACCTCCCCCAGGAAGCCCTTCCAATCCCTCCGCCACCTTGCCAGTACATAACACTTTACCTTACTAGATTTCTTTCTGCCATGACGATTAACTGTCTCAAGATTCTATTCTGTCTCTATGTGTCTCTGTCTCTGTGTTTCTGTCTATCTTTCTCTCTCTGTTCTGTCTGTCTCTATCTGTTTCTGTCTCTCTGTGTCTCTGTCTCTGTCTCTGTCTCCCTGTTTCTGAATGTCTCTTTCTGTGTCTGTGTCTGTCTCTGTCTTTCTGTCTCTGTTTCTCTGTCTCTGTCTCTATCTCTCTCTCTGTCTCCCTGTCTCTGCCTGTCTATCTGTCTGTCTCTCTGTCTCTATCTCTCTCTGTCTGTCTCTCTCTCTCCGTCTGCCTATGTCTGTCTGTCTGTGTCTCTGTGTCTCTGTCTCTTTCTCTCAAAGGTACAGTAACTGTAGCCAATCTCTGTGAGAGGGACAGATTTAGCTGGGGTTACCCAGTTATCTCTGTGTGTGTTCTATCACTCTTCCAGAAACAGGGAATATATGGTAGGTAAACTTTGAATCTTCTTCTATGCCAGATGTACCTAACACAGTGCTCTGCATGCTGTAACCACTTAATCAATGTTTATTGAATTAGAATTTGTATAAATTTGAAGAGATAAGAGATGGAAACATTCAGATCATGGGATTTTAAGAGGTGAGAGGGACATTAATGGCTAAGAGAAAATTCAGATTTCTCTCCTTTATGTGCAGACCCCTTCTTCACAACCTTGCCCCAAGCTATCCATCCTTGTTTTCCATGAGTCCCCTTTGCTCACTCTCCATTCTAACCCAACCGGATTGAGACATTCCATCTTCCACCTTGATATATTAGCATGAGCTGTCCCCCATGCCAGAGACGCATTCTTTCTGCGTTTCTGCTGCCTCTCCAAATCCTCATCTTCCTTCAATGATATAAAAATATCTGTGATATTTGTATGATATTTACAAAGTACTTTATGCATGTCAACTCATTTGAGCCTCAGGGTAAACTCTGAAGTAGGTACAATTACTGTCCCCATTTTAGAGATGAGGAAACTGAGATTCTAAGAGCGGTGACTTGCCCAGGTCCACACAGCTAGTAAATGGCAGGATTCAAATCTCAGTCTTCTGACTCCAACTCCAGCATTATATGCGCTATTCCAGGTGTTACCTCCTTCATGAAGCTTTCCCTGATTCTGTTCCTGCCCCCTCCCCAAAGCCCCTCCCGCCAATTGTTTGCATTTTCTCCCTTCTCAAATTAGTCTTCGCTTACTTGTCTGGCTACCTGTTATCCCTCCCTAATAGAATGTTGACTTGTGTTTTAGTTATACTACATTGTATAGTATACAATATACATTGTAGGAGCTTAATAAATGTTTGTTGAATTAGAAATCATCTAGGCCAGCCCCTTCATTTATAAATGAGGCTCAGAGAAGGTCAATTATTTGCCTAAGGTTTCACAAGTAGAAAATGACAGACAGGATTCGAACCCAGGTCCTAAAACTCCAATGCTAGTTCTCTTTACATTCTGCCATGCTGAGGAGAAGGTCCCAGAAAGATGAACAAAGATGGATTTTTTTTCACTCCCAAAGCAGTACCTCTACTTCAAGATAGATGACCTAAACCTAAATGAACGCTTCTCAAGACCAGGAACCATGCCTTATTTCCCCACAATGACTTATACGTAGAGCTTAGTAAATGTTTCTTGAATGAGTAAGGAAATGGACCTTTCTCCCCTAGGCACAATGTAGCCCAGTGATCCAGACCACCCGACTTGGGACCTCTTCAGACGCCTCCTTACAGGGCAAGTGTTGGATCAGATTAGGGCAGATGCCTCCATATCAGGCACCAACAGTTGGGGAGTCATCGGTGACCCTTTTCCTGATGGGGAATTCCTCTGGGAATTACTCATGAAGATTTCCTGAAAGAGAAGCAGAATCTTTGTTGTTGAAAAGACCCCAAACCGATAGGAATTCCCATGTCAGCTGGTTAGGCATGCTTTTCCCCTTAGAGACCGTATCTGGCCATAATAAAAACAAAAGCTGGGCTTTCCATAGCACTCGGACGTTTACGAAGCACTTTAACCCTCATCCTGTCAGGTTTGATTATTCCCATTACCCAGGCAACATCCCCGTTTCCCCAAGTGACTTGCCGGGGTCACCCAGCTCGTGTCGGAGGAGAGAGTCTATTCAGGCTGGGTGTTCTTGTGGGCCAGTCAGGCCCCCTCTCTCCTGCACAATCCTGGGGCCTAATGGACTCATCTGTACTCCCACCCTCAGGGCAAAGGAGACTGTGGCCCAATGTAAGCTTCCTTCTGTCCTCCTTCATTCCAAAAGATTTGTGTAATGATTTCCCAGAGACCCAACAGCGAACCCTAAAAGTGAGAGCAGGTGATCACTACTGAGGTCAGGACCTGGGCCACTCGATTCAGTCTCTCAGCTTAGGGCTTGTTGGCTGGTCGGCTGATCCTTGAAGACCTAGTTGTGACTGGGAGGATCTGTTTTTCATCCATAAAATGTCAGAGCAGGGAGGGCCCTTAGAACATAGAATGTCAGAGCTGGGAGGGCCCTTAGAACACAGAATGACAGAGCTGGGGGGCCCTTAGAACACAGAATGTCAGAGCTGGGAGGGCCCTTAGAACACAGAATGTCAGAGCTGGGAGGGGTCTTAGAACATAGAATGTCAGAGTTGGGCCTTAGAACACAGAATGTTAGAGCTGGAAGAGGCCTTAGAAATCTCACAACCCAACCCTCACATAGCAAAGATGAGGACACAGGCCTAGAAAAGGGATAAATGAGTTGCTTAAGGTTACATAGTAAGCAACCAGGACAAGTACACGCTAGGTGCCAGGGATACAAAGATAAAAACCAAATGAACCCTGCCCTCAAGGAGCTTACATTCTACTGGGAAGTTATAATGCGTGCACAGAAAAGTAGATATATAGTAAGTAATTTCAGCAGGTTTCCTGAGGCTCTCTTAATTTAACTCAATATTTCTTTAGCCCCTACTGTGCATTTCTGTATAGATAAGAAATAAACTCTGGTCTCTAGAAGTGCTTATTATAGAAAGAAAATACATAAATGGCTGTGATAAAAATAATAGTAGCTAGCACTTCTGTTGTCCTCAAAAGTTTGCAAAGTACCTTAAATCTGTTGTCTCAGTTGATCCTCTGAGGTAGATATTATTATCCCCATTTTACAGATGAAAAAACTGAGATTGAAAGAGGTTAAGTGACTTGCAGAGGGTCACGTAATTAGTGTATGTCTGAAGCAAGATTTGAACTCATATCTCCCTGACTCCAGATCCAACATTTTATCTCCTATATCACTTAGGGGTCATAAAGGAAAGAACTAAAATCCTGCCTTCTAAAGTCCCAATCCTCCATAATTCTAGTGCGTTCCAATTTATCCTATCTCTAGCTTGCTTTGTATATATTTGTTTGCAAGTTGTCTTCTCCATTAGACTGGGAGCTCCTTGAGGGCAGGGCCTGTCTTTTGCCTCTTTTTTGTATCTCCAGTGTCTTAGCACAGAGCCTGATGCCAAATAGACATTTAATAAATGTTTATTGATTAAGTGAAGTGATTGATTATTTCCTATTTATCCTGTATATAACTTGCTTTGTATGTATTTATTTGCATGTTGTCTCTCCCTCCCCCCTTAGATTGTAAGCTCCTTGAGGGTAGGGACTATCTTTTGCCTCTTTTTTGTCTCCGAAGGGATTAGCCCTTTGCCTGGGAAATAGTAGGTGCTTAATAATTGTTCATTGACTGACAGCTGGACAGCTCTATGGAAGGTGGATTGGACTGGAAACAGGCAGTCAGGAGTTGGGTTTGAGCCTCACTGCAAGACTTCCTTAACTGTGTGACCATGGGCAAGTCATGTCCCATGTCAGAGCCTCTATTTCCTTCCCTGCAAAATGGGGATAATATTTATGATAATAGCATGGGTTTGTTATGAGGAATGACTTTACGAATGTTACAATGCTAAATAAAGGGGAGTTTTATTATTAGATAAGGCTGGAGGATAGGCTGAAGCCAGTTGTACAGACGAGGCATGGAGCAGGTCAGAGAACCTGAGTCGCAATCACAGAACCTCAGTTTACTCATCTGTAAAATGAGAAAGTTGGATCAGTGACCTCAAAGGTCTTTTCTAGCTCTCAGGAGGGCCTTAAATGCCACAGCTGTGATTCTGTATTTTCTACCATACTATGGCACACAGCCTAACCGTTCTCTTCCCCAACACCCAAGCTGTTTATCCGTCCTAGGCCCAGTTCATGTTAATGTTGAATCAGGTCCTTTCCTGGATGGGCAAGAAAATTAAAGCAAGAAAAATAAAGAAAGTGAGAAAATTTTATTTCACTTTGCAGTCAGAATTCATCATTTCTCTCTCTGGAGGTAAATAAATTTTCGGTCACGAGTCCTTAGGAATTGTCTTGAATTGTTGTATGGATAATAATATCTAAGTCATGCACAGCTGATCATTGCACAATATTGCTGTTACTACTTACAGTGATCTCCTGGTTCTGCTCACTTCATGGCTGTGGATTTTTCCTAAAAGGAAGAAAAAAAGGCTGCATTTTAGTGATTTACACCAAGTGTTCAGGAGGGCCCAGAGCAGGGGAAGAAGGAGGGGAATGGAAGAGGCAGGTGGAGTCGGGGCTGAAGAATTTCATTTTGCTTACAATGAGACTTCCTGCCAGCAGAGCCATGTGGGATTTGGTGATTAGAGCCAGCCTGTCTCTTGATGAGAAACTGTTCCCCTCGCTCTGATCCCTGTTGACCCTTCATCAGTCAGATTCCTCTAACCTTAAACAAAACGTTGTGTTGATAGAACGTCAGAGCTGGGAGGGCCTTTGGAGCGTAGGATGCAGAATCCATTGAGTTCACCATTCTTGGTTTACATCTAGGAACCCTGAGGCCCAGGCAGGAGACGTGATTTGCTGAGGCTCCACAGTCCCTTATTTTACTGTTGCAGAAATTTAGACTATGGTAAATAAAGTAGCCAAGGAAGGACAAGAGCCAGGGTCTTCTGCCCCCAGCCCAGACCACTTTGTCTTGCTCAGTGTGGCTTCATTGGCCCTCTCATTTCTCAGCCCACTGAGCGTGTTTTTCTTCCAGAAGGCCAGTGACCCATTGGTAGCACTCAGTCTGCCCATTGGGTCCTTCCCCTCCATCCTGCGTCACTCTAGGACACTATCCTGAGGTTCACTGCCTCCCCTAAAAGATCCTGTTTTGGAGCCAAGGGAGCTATTACGGACGCCTGGAAAAGAAAGAAAACAGAGCTGTTGCTAATTCCTGTGACTGCCTGGTTCCGGGCCTTACTGGCCTCTGGGTGGGGGAATAAGGAGCTGGTTGTACGTTTCAGGAGAGGCAGAGGCTGTAGCGGTGCCCTCTCAGAGGCTAGGTGGCACCTCTGGGCCTGGTCTTAGCCATCCCAGAGCAACTTTGTCGGATGCCAGGCAAAATTGGAGGCTGAGTGGAGAGCAATGAGAGAGGGGAACTGGCTGTGGGAACTGCCCAAGGCCATCGACTGACCACCCCTACAACAGTCGCAGCCTTTTTCTAAGCCTCACTTTCCTCTTCTGTAAAATGGGCAGTTTAACCTTTGTCCTACCCACCTAACAGAATGGTTTGTGCTCAGTCAGTGCTTAGAAGCTGCTTTGTCAACCTTGAAATGACAAATAATGGGAGACATTATTATAATGGAGGAAGCAGACATTTTCTTCCTTCTGAGGCTCCTGGTTTATTTTTAATCAGTCAGTCAAGGAGCAAGTATTTTGTCAGAGCTGGAAGGAGCCTGATAACTGAATATCAGAACTGAGAGGGCCCTTAGGAACGTAAGATGTCAGAGCTGGGAGAGTGCTTGGTACACAGAATGGCAAAGTTGGGAGGGGCCTTCCAGGTCAAGTAGTCTACTGTTTCACTTTAGAGATGAAAAAAATGAGGCTGTTGACAAGATAAATGACTGGCTCAAGGTCACACAGAACATTAGGAGCAGAGCAGGACTTTCTTTCCTTCCCACTCCATTATCCTGCCCTCCAAGGGTACTTGGTGCTAGAGAAAGGTCCAAGGATCCTGCAGGGCTCAGTTGAGAATGAAAACCCGCAGCCCTGTGGATTCCTAAATCATCAGAGAAAGGTTCAGTGATGCTCAGTGTGGTCTGTCTACTAATATACTCAGAAGGGCTTTCAACAGGGATTGGAACAAGTTATTTTCTAGTTTAAAATGGTCAATGAACCATTGCATCTAATTCTCTCAACATTCCAGTTATAATGGAGGTTAGAGTGAACTTTTTGCTATGATGACATTTGTATTTGTGGTTCTTGGATTTGAATCTGTGTGTTTGGAGACTTATCTGGACCCATGATCTCAGCCATGATGTGAGCAAGTCAGGCTTCTGGGCCTCAGTTTCCTCATCTGTAAAATGAGGATGTTGAGTAAGTATCAGCTAGGGAAAGGCTGAACAAATTATGCTATACGAATGTGATGGAACGTTACTGTGCTGTAGAGAGTGAAGAAAGGCAGTTTTGGAGAAATCTGGGAAGTCGTGTATAGACTGACGTCAACTTTGTTAAAATGTTGGGCAGCTAGGTGACTCAGTAGTTAGATCGTTGGGCGTGCAGTCAGGAAGACCTGAGTTCAAATCCAGCCTCAGACACTTTCTTGTCACACAACCCTGGGCAAGTTGCTTAGCCTCTGTCTACCTCAGTTTCCTCATCTGTAAAATGGGGATAATAATAGCACCCAGGTGACCTCCCAGGATTGTTGTGAGGATCAAATGAGGTAGTATGTGTAAAGTGCTTTGCAAACCTTATAATACTCTATAAATGCAAGGGGTTATTATTAATGAACAGTTTGCAAGACTGAAGAGTTCTGATCAACGCAGCAATCAGTCTTGATTCCAGAAGCCCCGGGGTGAAGCCTGCTCCCCACTGCCTGGAAGAGAGATGAGGAACTAATGTGCAGAATAAGACACACATTTTTAGACATGGCTAATATGGGAATTCGGCTTGATTATCAGTATTTGTTACAAGTTTTTGGGTTTTTTTTGGTGAGGTGGAAGAAAAAAATAGATGCTTGAAAATTGAAAAAGAAATTTCAATAAACAAATGAAATGAGAGGATTGGATTAGATGGTCTCTGAGGTCCCTTCTACCTCTAAATCTGTGAGTTGGAAAGTGGCATAGTGAATAATGTATTGAGCCATGGAGTCAGGAAGACCGAGCTTGAATCCTGACTCAGACAACCTACCAGCTCTGTGACCTTGGGAAAGCCACTTTAACCTCACTCAGCCTCAGTTTCCTCTTCTGTAAAATGGGGGTTATAATAACATTAGTTTACAGGGTCATTGGGAGGATCAAATGGGATAATTTACATTTTAGCTGCTAGCGTGATTGTTATTGTTATTATTATCCTGTGACCTTAAGATGTTGCTCCTGCCCTCAAGAGGCTTGTGATCTAACTACCACACTTTTAGCTTGCATGGCATCCCCAAAGTCTTTTTGCTTCAGCTCCTGTCCAGCTTGTCCAACAAGCGCTCAGTCAGCCTCCTCGAAAGCCTCTAGGAATGTGTAACCCCTTCTCTGTGTTCCCCTCCCCATTCACTAGGCCGTTCCTCTTTGGGGGAGCTTTCAGGGTGGATTAGGCAATCAGTCAATAAACATTAAGAACTTACTAAAAGCCAGGCACTATGCTAAACAGTGAGGATACAAAAAAAAAAAAAAAAAAAAGCCAAAAGAAACGCCCCTGCCCTCGAG
>NW_020953122.1:0-46239 GCF_900497805.2 Vombatus ursinus | reverse complement strand
TTCAGCAGCAGGGCAAAGGTCTGGTGGTCTGGAGGGTTCAGCAGCAGTGCAGATGGTAAGGTCTTCAGTTGGAGATGACTGAAAGTTATATGTAGGCTGCTTCAGGGGAGGTGAAGAGTTTGCCTTCTTTGGAAGTTTCAAACAAGGGCTGTTTGACCACATATTGGGGGTGTTCTCGAGGGGAATCCTTTTCAGTTACAGGTTGGACTAGATGGCCTTTGAGGTTCTGTCTGAGATTTTGTTAACTCTGAATTCTAACTGGGAAATTCTAGTTAGCGTGAAACCTTGCTCCTGGACCACTGAATGAAGTTTGAATATCACGGAAAGGGGGAAGATAGTGCTTTCAGAACCATTTAACAAACATCTATTAGTCACCCACTTTGTCTAAGTCCTGAACAAAGCATTGAAGAAGATATAAGTTAGAGGGAGGATAGAGAAAAATGACACAGTCCCTGCCTTCATGGAGCTTCCAGTCTAATAAGAGAGGTTAGATTTTATGTTAAAAAAAATAACCTATTGGGGCAGCTAGGTGGCGCAGTGGATAGAACACCGGCCCTGGAGTCAGGAGGACCTGAGTTCAAATCCAGCCTCAGACACATAACACTTACTAGCTGTGTGACTCTGGGCAAGTCACTTAACACCAATTGCCTCACCAAAAGAAAAAAAAAAATAAAAAATAAACTATTACATAGAGTTGAGTGGTTTAAGGGAGTTATTATTATCCCCACATTACAGAGAAAACTGAGCCTCAGAAAAGGGAAGTGACCTACCCAAGTCTATACAGCTAGTAGTAGATACTTACAGCTACTAAGTATCTAAGCTGAGACTAGAATCCATTTTTTTCTGGCTATAAGTCTAGTGGACTTTCTCATCAGTAGTCATTAGGAGGGGAAGGAGCTTCCTTCTGGGGGGGTGTTCATGGAGGACTTCATGGAGAAGGTGACATTTGAGCTAAGCATTTAGGGATGGGCAAGATTGTGGGGCAGCTAGGTGGTCTTTTAGAAGGGATTCTTTTTCAAGTACAGCTTGGATCAGCTGGTCTTTGAGGTCCCTTCCCTGAGATTTTGGGGAGAGATCAGGCTGGCCAGCCTGAGGAGCCTGGAAATGAGATTCAGAGGAAACTGGGTCAGCTAATGGTGTGAATTGTTGACACCCACGAGTGCATAGGGTTCCTGAGCCAGTCCCTGCTCTAGCCCCAGCTGACGGAATACGCCTCCCAAGATCGGGTAACTCTCGGCTGCCGAGAGGCAAGGCCCTTGGCGCTGTGTTCTGCTGGACTCTCCTTCTCTGGGAGGGAGGGCAAGGGGTAGGGGGGCGTGTGTGAGGATTTCAACACCATCCAAACAAAGCCATGTTCTTCCCTGCCTGCTCAGCCAAGTTTGCTCCGTCCCCCAGGGTTCTTCTCCATGACTTGTTCCCAGAGAGTTCACATTCTGTTTCCCAGCTACCCTCTGGATAGAGATTATGGTCCCCAATTCCCCAGCCCAGGCCATTAACCCTTCTTGGGGAGATGGAGCTGCCATGAAAGGCCTATAGGATTCTAGGGACCTTCGAGGCCCTATAGACCAAATTCCTCAATTTACAGATATAGAAGCCGAGGTTCAGAGATGAAGAGGCTTGTCCAGAGTTGCATAGCTAGTGAATGCTGGAGCTCGGGTTTGAGTCCAGCTCTCTTTCTTTTATGCCTCCCGGCCAACTCAAATAGGCTGGAATCCCTAATGCAGGATGGCAGATCCTTATATTCATATGTTCCCCTTTTTTAGTGTGGTTATTCTTCAGCTGTCTTATGAAGTAGCACAGAGTGGCTGAGGGACTTGCCTGAGGTCACACAGCATTTAAAAAAAAAGACGGTCTAACAAAAAATATTAATAACTCACATTTCTTTAGTGCTTTCAAGTTTATTAGTAGCTAAGATTTATATGGCACCTACTGTGTGTCAGACACTGTGCTAAGTGCTTTACAAATGCTACTTCATTTGATCCTCACAGCAACCCTGGGAATTAGTTGCTGTTATCATCCCTGTTTTACAGATGAGGAAACAGAGTCACTTGAGGTTTTCTTGGCAAAGATACTGGAGTGGTTTGCAATTTCCTTCTTCATCTCATTTTACAGATGAGGAAACTGAGGCAGACAGAAGTTAAATGACTTGCCCAGGGTCACACAGCTAGTACATGTCAGAGGATCTGAACTCGTATCTTTCTTTTTTTTCTTTTCTTTTTTTCTTTTTGGCTAGGCAGTGGGGTTAAGTGACTTGCCCGGGGTCACACACCTAGTAAGTGTTATGTGTCTGAGGCTGAATTTGAACTCAGGTCCTCCTGAATCCAGGGCCGGTGCTCTGTCCACTGCTCCACCCAGCTGCCTCAGAACTTGTGTCTTTCTGATCTCAGGCCCAGAACTCCTAGTGTTTTACAGCAAGGTGGCCATGTGGTGCAGTGGATAGAGTCCTGGTTCAAGAGTCAAAGGACCTGGTCCTTCGATCTCCTTACTCTCGATGGGAGACAAGTTGGACGAGTTACCTCCCACACACATTTCCATCTTACATCATAGGATTTTGTGCCTGGAACTTTCTGGAACTCAGTTTTCTCAATTGTAAAATGGGGGGTTGAGGGCTGGACTGAATGGCCTCTCAGGTCCTTTCACCTCTAGAACTCGGATCCTATAACCCTGCAAAGTTAGTTCTCCATGTAGTACAGAAAGGCTGTGAGCCACCCAGACTCACATAGCTGGGGGGTCTTAAAGTCGAGATTTGAACCCAGGACTCTCCAGACTCCAAGTCTGGCGCTCATCCCACTCTTCCAATGCTGCCTTCCCTGTACTTACAAACACCTAAAGGTTTACAGAACACCTTGTACACAATAAGCCTGTGAGATGCATAGTGGAAGAATTGTTATCCCCATTTATAAGAGAGCCAGGAGGTCATGGGTTCAAGTCCTACACTGGACAAGGTACTTAACTCTCAGTGCCCCTAGGCAACCCTTTATAAGTTGCACCTGCTTTGGGAGAGGAATTCCTCTTTGGTGTCTCCCTCTACCAATGAAATCCCAAGTACAATCCTTATCCCCATTTTGCAGATGACAAAACTAAGCCTCCACAAGGTTTAAGTGATCTCTCTCCCAACCCACACATACATTAACAAATCTGAGAAGTGTTGGGTCTCGACCTCAAATGCAGGTCCAGTGCTGTTTCTGGTACACTGCCCTACCTCTCAACCAAGGTGTCCCATGCCACAGCCCTCAGCTCTAGTACAAGCAAAGGCTCGGAGGTGGGAGGGTACAGAGCTTGCTCAGGCAGACTAACGCAGAGGAGATGAGTTCTACAGCTGGCCAGATTGCAGAGCGCAAGGCACAAAATCCTATGATGTAAGATGGAAATGTGTGTGGGAGCTAGAGCACAAATGGCGTCGAGTGCTAGGCCTTGGACCTTGCTACAGAGGCAGTAGGGAGCCATTGAAGGTTCTGCCGGAGCCAGATATTGTGTAACCTGGCAGCTCTCCGTAGCTTCCCAGGAGTCCCTTCCCACACAGCTTGGCCAAGAGCTAAGCTCGGGGCCACCCTAGGAGTGATATCATCCTGGGGAGCCGTGATAGGAGGCCTAGAACAATGAATAAATACAGGGGAGGAAGAGAACGGCCCCTAGTGGGGTTCAAATAGGGCTCCAGGTGCCTTGTGGAAAGCCCCAGGCGGGCATGTGGGGCCGGAAGTCCAGAGGAGGAGCCTGGACCCACAGGCAGGGGGAGCGACCTTTGGAGAAGCCCGTGGTTGGAACCTGAAGTGTCATCTTAGGCAGGGTCTGCCAAAGGCCACTTGTTGGCTCTGTGCTTTACTCGTGTTTCCCTTGCAGAACTGGAGATGGACAAATTGTTCTGTTTGGAAACTTTATAAATAACATTGATACCTTGTTTCACCAGCAGAATCAGGGCCGCTGGGAAAGACTGGGGAAGGAGGGACTTGGGACCTTCCCATCTGGCTTGGCCCTGGTTCTCCCTCAGGGGCTGCTAGTAGCAGAGATCGCCCCCCCCCCCCCCCCCCCCCGCCACTTTCTGTTTCCCCTAGTTCTCTTTGCTCATGTTGTCCTTATCCTTGGGAGAGAATATTGGCTCTGGGGTCAATCCACACTCTGCCATTTGTTAACTTGGGTGATCTTGGACAAGTTACTAGCCCTC
This sequence comes from Vombatus ursinus, assembly GCF_900497805.2. Taxonomy (NCBI): domain Eukaryota; kingdom Metazoa; phylum Chordata; class Mammalia; order Diprotodontia; family Vombatidae; genus Vombatus; species Vombatus ursinus. The sequence goes on along the minus strand of NW_020953122.1, from coordinate 42,077 downwards.
CTTGAGCCTCAGTTTCTTCATCTGTAAAATGATCATATGGACTAGATGGCCTCTGGAGGCCCTTCCCCTCTGACTCCCCTCTGGAGTCAGTGATACTGTGGCTCCCCTCCCCATCCTAATCTCTGTTAAAAATCTTCATTGTTCAAGACTCAACGCATAGAATATGTCTTCCAAGCAGCCCTAAGTGATCTCATCCACTCTGGTGAAAGAACCACCTCAGATTTCTCCTGCCTCCAGCATCTGGCTGTCCCTGATATCACAGGATTTGTGTGATATCAACCCCATTAGATGAAAAAAAAATTACTGATGGATATTATGCCCATTTTTCAGATGAGGAAATTGAGGTTCAGAGAGAGAAGCCTCAGGTCACACATCTAATCATTGTTGGGGCTGGTATGTAAACCCAGCTCCCCCTGACTTTATGTCCTATGGTTTTTTTTTTTCCCCTTGGCCACAAGTCTGCCACTCAACAAAGTCCCAGGGAAAAAGACAGAAAGATATAAGAAAGACGTGGTCTCTTAAAGAAAAAAAAAAAGAGCTTGGAGTCTGTAGAGAGGCAGTGTGGTATAGTGGATAGAGCCAGCCTGAAGATCTGAGTTCAGGGCAGGAGCCTGTGGCACATCTTCTGGCTGTGTTACCCTGGACAAGTCACTTAACCTCTCAAGGCTCTAGGCAGCTCTAAAACCTTCACTTGCAGAGAAGGTACCATCTGGCTTTGGTAGAGGGTACTTCCTTACCCACTCAGATGTTCCCTATAACAATCTAGCCCCTATCCATATCTTACAGTCCAATAGGGCAATAAGATGTGTAAAGACAATGATAACCCAGATGAGAAAATATTACATGAATAGGAAGGGGTTGAGCGCAGAGGGATCCTTGCCTGCTGGGAGGCCCCAGCAAAGCCTTGTTGGAGGAGGCGGCGTCTGAGCCAAGGAAGGGGAGAAGGGGGGCGGGAGAGCCTAGGCAGGAAAAGGGGGCCCTGTAACCATCAAGGTTTAATCAATGAGAGGTGTCTTGATCGTCCCCAGTCTAGCCAGAGGCTCAGCCTCAATGACACAAGCAAATGACCAGTGGGAGACTCAAAGCCACAGGATTCTGTAGAAACCGGGTCCGGGGGTACGGGAGAGCAGTCACTATTTCCTCTGATCTCATGTTTTTACACAGTGAACAGAAGTGAGGGGTGGGGGACAATTGCTATGAACAATTGCTTTCCTGGCAAGATTGGCATAGGGTATGGGGGGAAGGGGCAGTAGGAACATGGTCACTTTCTTTTTTTTAGTAGTGTTTTATTTTTTTCCAACTACATGTAAAGACAAATTTTAACATTGATTTTTTTTTTTTAATTTTGAATTCCAAATTTTCTCCCTTCCTCCCTCCCCTCCCCTCTCTAAGACAGTAAGCAATTTGATACAGGTCATGTAAAACATTTCCATATTAGTCATGTTGTGAAAGGAGAAACAGACCCAAACAAAAAACCATGAAGAAAATAAAGTGAAAATAATATGCTTCAATCTGCAGTCAGACTCCATCAGTTCTTTCTCTGAATGTGAATAGCATTTTTCCTCATGAGTCCTTTAGAATTGTCTTGATCATTGCATTGCTGAGAAGAGTTGTCATTCATAGTTGACCTTTATACAATAGTGCTGTTACTATGTAATTGCTCTCCTGGTTTTGATCATTTCACTTTGTGTCAGTTCACATAAGGGTTTCTAGGTTTTTCTGAAATCTGCCTGCTTGTCATTTCTTACAGCACAGTAGTATTCCATCACAATCATAAACCATAACTTGTTCAGCCATTTCCCAATTGATGGGCATCCCCTCAATTTCCAGTTCTTTGCCACCACAAAAAGAGCTGTTATCAACATTTTTGTACAAGTAGGGCTTCCCCCCCCCCTTTTTTAAATCTCTTTGGGATACAGACCCAGTAATGGTATTGCTGGATCAAAAGATATACACAGTTTTATAGCACTTTGGGCGTGGTTCCAAATTGCGCTCCAGAATGGTTGGATCAGTTTACAACTCGACCAGCAGTGCAGTAGTGTCCCAATTTTCCCACATCCCCTCCAGCAGTCATCATTTTCCTTTCCTGTTGTGTTAGCTAATCTGCTGGGTGTGAGCTGGTACCTGAGTTGTTTTAATTTGCATTTCTCTAATCAATAGTGATTTAGAGCATTTGTTTATGTGACTATAGATAGCTTTGATTTCTTCATCTGAAAACTGCCTATTCTATCCTTTGATGAATGTGGTTACTTTCAAAGGAAGTGCTACTTGCTTTGCTTGCCCACAGGGGCCCACTAGTTGCTATTTGCTTCCCCAGATTTCCTGTGGGACTTTGAGCAAGTCACTAAATGTCCCCAGGCCCCAATTCCTTCATCTGTAAAATGAGAGTTGGGCTGGGTGCCCTCAAAGCTCCCTTCCAGTGCTTCTGGGCTCTCTTCCACTGTGTCAATGACTCTGACAAGTCATTGAACTTCTTTGGCCTCAGTATCTATGTCTGTATAAAGAGAAGGTGGCAGAGAAGACCTCCACTCTTAAGTTCTCCAGTTCTAAGGTTAGGATCACAGGACTGGAAGGGGCCACAGGAACAATGACTATCAGAGCCAGGAGGGATCTTAGGAAGCATGAATGGTGGTGGCTGATTTGGAACTGGAAGATCAGCTCTTTGGCTGGGCTGAAGTGATGGCAGTCCCCCTCCCCCAGTCATTCCTGAGGGGGCCCAAGATTTGTGAGGTGCCCTCCCCCCCACTTCCCTCTGCCCTGGGGCCCAAACACCAGGCCTTGGAGTAGGTGGCTAGGGAAAGATCTTTTTGCTGTGTGTGTGAGCATGGGCACTCGTCCCAACAGGCCTCCTCTTTGAAGCCTTCCTAGATTGGACACGGTAGCTTTTCCATTTCCTGCCAGGGCAGACTTCAGTCTCTCTTTGCTCCCCCTATTTACTATTCATCTTGATTCCTGTTCCCATCCTTCAGTTTCCTGCCACCCCCGTGAAAATTCACTTGCTCACTCCTGCCTGGCCATTCCTGCCTAACGTGTCTGCTGAGCTGTGCCTGTGTCTGGCCACATATGTATGTTTCTCATCTCAGATGGTTCAGTTTCATGGAGGGTGTCCTGGATGACAGGTGGGAAGGCTTCCTTTGAATCCCTGCTCTTCCACTGATGGAGTGACTGGCAGCAAATCACATCCCCTTTTTGAGCCATAGTTTCCTCATCTGTATAATGGGGACAAGGACACTTCCTCCCTTATGAGGCAATGATTTTGAAAGGGGATTGTGCATTTGCAAGTCACTGTGACAGTGTGAGCTAATATTATCATTTTCTAGATCCGGGAGGGCAGGGACTCTGTCTTTCTGTGAAACTCAGGATTGCAAATGGGCATTTTATAAAGACTCTGCGTGTTGGCCACGCTTACCTTTCTCTTCTTGCATAATCCCTGCCCATTGGTGCCAATTGTGATTGATTCTGAGCCCGGATCAGCTGTGAGCTGGATAGGAAACACTCCACAAGGAGTGAATGAGGTGAATGAAACAACAGGAACCCACCAGATCTCTGAAATGTTGGTAGCTTTTAGTACCTCCTAGATTCACAGAATGTCGGGGGCTGGGAGGGCCCTTAGAACAGAGAACATCAAAGCTGGGAGGGCCCTTAGAACCCAGAGTGTCAGAACTGGGAGAGATCTTAGAACACAAAATGTCAGGGCTGGGAGAGACCTTAGAACAGAGAACATCAAAACTGAGAGGGGCCTTAGAACACAAAGTGTCAGAGTTGAGAGAGACCTCAGAACAGAGAATGTCAGAGCTGGAGTGCCCTTAGAACACAATGTCAAAGCTGAGAGATCCCTTAGAACACAATGTCAGAGCTGGGAGGGGCCTTAGAACAGAGAACATCAAAGCTGAGAGGGGCCTTAGAACACACAGTGTCAGAACTGGGAGAGACCTTAGAACACAGGATGTCAGAGCTGGGAGGGCCCTTAGAACACAGGATGTCAGAGCTGGGAGGGCCCTTAGAACATAGTATATCAGAGCTGGGAGGGAGCTTAGAATAAAGATGTTGGAGCTGGGAGGGAGTTTACAACAGAGAATAGCAAAATGAGAGGAGAGCCTAGAATAGAGGATGCCCAAAATGGGAGGAGGGGTATCTTAGCACACAGAATGTCAGAGTGGGAAGGGAACTTAGAATGTAGAATATTAGAACGTGGAATGTCAGAGATGGAAGAGAAGATGTCAGTTTTGGTGTCAGTTCAAAAGAGATCTTAGAATGGCCTATTTAGGACACGGAATGTTAGGGCTGGGTGGGGCTTAGAAACCATCTGGTCTAAAGCCCTTATTTTACTGCTGGGGAAACTAAGGCCCAGGGCTGCAAAGTAACTCGCCTGTAGTCACATAATTAGCGGTATAGCCATGACTAGAACCTGGGTCCTAGCGACAGATGACAACAGCATCGTGGCAACCACTTCCTTGAGAACACACACACGCGCACACACGCGCACACACACACACATCTTGACAGAGCATGGGGTCTTCTCCCCTGAGTGAGTCTCCTGGTTTCAGGCCAATATTGACATTACAGGTAGATATAGACACTACAGTGTTTATAGTGTAATCTTATTCTTTCTGGCTGCCTCCCTAACACTTGGCAGAGGTGAGGCAGGAGGGAGGGGGCCTGAGGGAGAGATGCTCTGCTGCCTGTTGGGACGAGTGCCCATGCTCACACACACAGCAAAAAGATCCTTCCCTAGCCACCCACTCCAAGGCCTGTTTTTGGGCCCCAGGGCAGAGGGAAGTGGGGGGAGGGCACCCCACAAATCTTGGGCCCCCTCAGGAATGACTGGGGGAGGGGGACTGCCATCACTTCAGCCCAGCCAAAGAGCTGATCTTCCAGTTCCAAATCAGCCACCACCATTCATGCTTCCTAAGATCCCTCCTGGCTCTGATAGTCATTGTTCCTGTGGCCCCTTCCAGTCCTGTGATCCTAACCTTAGAACTGGAAAACTTAGAAAGTGGAGGTCTTCTCTGCCAACCTCCTCTTTTTACAGACATAGATAGTGAGGCCAAAGAGTTCAATGACGTATGCTTAGCAGGGCCTGGTTATGACCTAGGACCCAAACCCATTAGGGGTTCCAATATTCCCCACTGCCTCTTTGGGACCTCCCACCTTTCAAATTCCCTGCTGACATTCTCATGTGCTAAGGGCCCTCCCTGCTCTAAAACTCTCAGCTTTTCCCACTTGGGCGTGTATTGGTGCTGGTAAGAAGCACCTCAGCAGTTCAGAGAAGGGGCACCGAGGAGGAGGGCATGGTAGAATTAGTGTCAGGTAGGTCCATCTTGGGGCAGCTAGGTGGCTTGGTGGATAGTGTTGGGCCTGGGGTCAGGAAGGCCTGAGTTCAAATCCAGCCTCAGACACTTAGTAGCAGTGTGACCTTGGGCAAGTCACTTAATCTCTGTCTGGGAGACAATTAAGTGGGTCAGTGGTTAGATAGAGCACTGGGTCTGTAGTCAGGAAGACCTGAGTTCAAATCTGGCCTCAGCAAGTCACTGAACCTCTGTTTGCCTTAATGCATTGGAGAAGGAAATGGCAAACTACTCCAGTACCATTGCCAAGAGAAATCTCATGGACAGTATGGTCCACAGGGTCATGAAGAGTCAGACATGACCAAACAACAATGAGGTCCATCTTGGCCTCTGCCCAGGGAAGTTTCTTTTTGAGGTTGGTTACCTGAAAGGCTAACATTCTCTACCTCAGGCCCCCTGCTCCCACATCTTTGAGGGTCAAGGCTCGGGCCTTTGTGAAAAAACCTCCCCACCTCACCCCACCCCACCCCCATCACTGCTTCCAGGAGGTCCCTCCTTGGACAGAGCCACCCAGGGTCTGGCCATGTGGGAATATCAAATCACTGACTCCCAGGCAAACTCTGCCGAGCTCTGGAGTCGCCAGGCCCCGGGCTGCTGTCCAGCATCCCTGCCTGCATTTCCGTTCCGGCTCCAAACACAAATATCCGATTCCACTCATTGCTCCTGGGAGGGCGGCTTCTTGAAGGGAGAGAGAGCTACTCAATATCTAAATAGCAGTGACCTTGACCCCCTGGATCTGGAGGGACAGGGAGCTGTGAGAGAGACAGAGACAGACACAACGTGGTGCAGTAGAAATAACAACAATAGCTTTTCTGTAGGGCTTCGAGGTTTGAAAGGCACTTTACAAATATCTTTATGACAACCCTGCTAGGTAGGTGCTGTTATTATCCCCATGTTACAGAATGTGAAGCTGAGGCACATAGAAGGTAAATCACTTGTCCAGGGTCATATAGGTAACAATTGTCTGAGGCTGGATTTGAATTCAGGTCTTCCTGACTCTGACTTCAAGTCTAGGGCTCTAACCACTGCACCACCTAGCCAAATTGTAATGGTGGCTCTGCCACTGGAGACTTTTTTTGAAAAGTCAAGTTATGTCAATGAGTGTATTAAGCACCTACCATTTGCCAAACACTATGCTAAGTGCTGGGAAGTGGGGGGAGGGCATAGGAGTGATGAGCTTCTGGGAGAAGGAAGTGTATGGCAAGAGTGGCTTTATTACTAGTCTTATGTTTCCTTCCAGCCCACAGGGAGGAAGACAGTTGTGTGGCATAGGGCAGGATAAGGCCCTGGGCTCCATTCCTGGCTACTGGTAGCAGGAATATTAGAGTCCCATATGAAAGTAGTGCCTTGAATTCAGGCTGAGTCTCTTTCCACTACATGGCTTCTGTATCTGCTAAAATGGCCTCCTTGGGGGCTTTGGGGTTAGTGAGGAAGGCTGTATGGAAGGAGGAGAGGATTGAGAGGCAGCGGACCCGGGATCTTGTTTTGGATGGTACAGTGAAGACAGAGGACCTGGGTTCAAGTGTTCCTGTGGTAACTGTGGGTATCACTTCCTCTCTCTGGGGCTTTAGTTTAGTTTCTTCACCAAGAACACAAAGGGGCTGGACTAGATGTCTTTGAAGTTCCCTTTCAGCCCTGGATCCATGTGAAATAAGGATGTTGGCTGGGCACGGTGGCACATGCCGCCAGGAGGAACTGGTCTGGGGTCTGCACAGAGATCATCATTGGTGTGTGGAGCCCCAGGGATCAGTGGGCCACCTGGGGGCCTAAGGAAGAGCAAGTCTGAGCCCTTGGACTCACTGCTAGTGGGATCACGCCCATGAAGAGCCCCTGGTAGGGAAACCCGGTGGAAAGAAAGAAAAGGAAGGAGGGGAGGAGGGAAGAAAAAAGGAAAGGAAAAGGAAGGGAAGGAAGAGAGGTTGGGAGGAAGGAAGGGAGGGAGGAAGGAAGGAAGGAAGGAAAGAAATGACTGGTTGGTAAACGCTGTGTAATTTTAATGATCAACCTTGGCTACGAAGAATTGAAAAATTGGACCTGACTCCTCCTTTGTCAAGATGGAGGACTCTGGGTGTGAAATATTGCATTTATTCTCAGATGTGGTTAATGTGTTAGTGAACTCTTTTGCTCAGCTCTTTTTTTCTCTTTTTAAATCTGTAGCCCACCAAGTATGAGAGGTGGGGAAGGAACAGTTAAGTAATGAATGTGAAGCAAAAACAAAAGATGTTGAAAATGTTTTAAATGAGGGGCTGGAGTAGGACGGTGATTTCACAGGTACCACTTGGCTCCTCAGATGTGTCTGGGGAAGCACATTATATAACATCAGAGCGGAAAAGACTTTAGAAATCATATATTCAAACACCCCGCCCCCTTATATTACAGTGTAGGAAACTGAGGTTTAGAGAGGAAAGTGAGTTTGCCAAGGTCACTGGTGTGGCAAAGCCTCAGGGATTTGAGCCCAGGTGGCTTCATACCTAGTCCCGTGCCTTCTTATATACCATATTGCCCAGTCTTGAGAACCTGAAGGCACAGAGCTGGGGAAAAAACAGAAAGAGGGGGCTAGCCCTGTGTTTGCCAAACAGTCTCTTTCACAGACATTCAGTAAGCTTGTGTGAGGGAGGCGTTCCTTCCCTGCTGGCCCCCCACCTTTCAAACACCAGGCGCCTAAGCTGACCCTTTTGGGTGACATGACGCTCATGTTCAGCCATGAGAATCCTGCTGCATGGAGGCTGTGTGGGTTCGTGTGGGGGTGGGAGGGAGAGCAGAGCCCTCTGACCTCCAGCTTCTTTCCCTCTGACCTCTCAGCATGGTCCTGGGGCCCTGCGAGGCCACAGAGCAGCCAGCCCTACCGCGAGGGATCCTGCCCTTCTCTCACTTTGAAATATTTCAAAGGAAAAAAGGGAGAGAGAAAGGAAACAAAGCCGCATCCCACAACTCTCTGCTCAGGCTTGGGTCTTGATAATGTGTGTGTGTGTGTGTGTGTGTGTGTGTGTGTGTGTTCGTATATGTGTATAACTGTGTGTTTGTGGGTGTATTTTGTGTGTATGTGTGTGTTTGTATGTGTGTTTGTGCATATGTTTGTGTATATGTATGTGTTTGTATGTATGTTTTTGTGTATGTGTGTGTTTGTGTTTGTATGTATGTTCATGTATATGTGTGTGTGTTTGGGGGGACGGGAAAAATCTTGGGCCAAGCTATTTGGGAGTCATTTCTTTAAAATTTCATTTTTTCTAATTATGAACTTTAACACTTGGAAAATTGGGCGTTTCTGCACACACACACAGAGCAAAATACAAAGAGCCACTTAATTGTGGCTCCACGAATCCCCCTTTCACACGTGTCACATGCTGGATTTCACAAGCCACTGTCCTCTTCAGAGCCCAGTGAGGTAGGTAGCTCTGTGAACATCTTTAATCCCATTGTATAGATGGAGAAATCAGGGCTCAGATAAGGGGAAATGACTTTCCCAGGTGACAAAATCACTAGGAGTCCTTTGAAAGGCTGCGACTTGAACCAGGGAGTCTCCCACCTCCAGCGCTGCCATGCCCCACAAGCTGGGAGGAGGCCGGGAAGACCACAGCTTCTGTTCGGACGGTGCTCTAGTTTCCAAGGCACTGTCAGCCAAATTTCAGGTGCAGGTGTCTCCCAAGATGAAATGTGAGCTCTTTGAGGATAAAAATTATTGGTTTGTTTGTTGGGGGTTTTTTTGGTAGCACAGATGTTCCTGGCACATGATGAATGCTTGATTGGTCAATGATGAAAAAGAATGCTAGAGGCCTGACTTGTGATTTCGTGATTTCATTGATATGGGAAACTCCTGGGCAAAGAGATTGTAATCATAATAGTTAACATTTAGATCTTTCTAAGATTTATATAATGCGTTGACATACATTATCTTACTTAATCCTCATATTACTGTTTCCATTTTACAGATGAGGAAACTGAGGCTCAGACTTACAACACCTACAAGGGTCAGAAACAAGACTGAACTTGGGTCTTCCTGATTGCAGGTCCAAGGCTCTGTCCACCATGACACCTGGGGCCGCTTAACTCCTGTGCTTCTGATAGCCTCAGAGAATTGCCTTCAGTGTGGACAAGTGACTTGCCTAGGGTCAAGTCATATGTATACAGCATTTTAGAGCTAGTTTAGGTATCAGAAGATAAGGCCTAGGTTCAATTGATATTGATCAACCATTTGATTTGATATCAAAGAACGATGTGGGTATTTGGATCAGTTATTTGAAATCAAAAGCCCTGATACATATTTTTGCTGTTATTCAGTCATTTCAGTCACATCCTTCATGACCCCATTTGGGGTTTTCTTGGCAGAGGGACTAGAGTGGTTTGCCATTTCCTACTCTAGCTTATTTTGCAGATGGGGAAACTGAGGCAAAGAGGGTTAAGTGACTTGCCCAGTATCACACAGTATCCGTGGTAGAATTTGAACTTGGGTTTTCCTGAGAGCCCTGGGAAGCAGATCAAGGAAGGTCTTATGTAGGAGGCGGCCCCTGAGCCATGCTTTGAAGGAATCAAGAGCCACCCTATCTCTAGAGGTAAGAGAGGCATTATAGGCCAGGAAGTCCAACTCCATCATTTTACAAATAGGGGAACTGAGGCCCAGAAAGGTTGCATGACTTACCCAGGATAATATAGATAATGCATGTCTGAGGCAGGATTGGAACGCAGGTCTTCCTGATTCCAAGTTCAGTTTCCTCGGTGGGGACGTTATACCACACTTGGGAGAACCACTTATGCTAAGGGACAGAGCTAGGAGCTTGGACTGTTCCTAGGCCAAATTAACCAGAATGGAGAGAGAGCGAAAGGGAATGACATGAAGAATACTAGAAAAGCAGGCAGATGGCACAGTCAGTCAAACAACAGGCATTTGTGAATTATCTTTTGTGTTTCAGGCACTGCGCTAAGGGCTGGGGAACACAAAATAAAAATGAGATCATCTCTGTTATCGGTGTATCAGAGGTCCATCATGTGGAGGCTTTTACAGGCCAGGTTGAGGATTTTGTATTTCATCCTTGAGGCAGTAGGGGGCCACTTCAGGATTCTGAGGAGGTGTGTGGGTGTGTGGATGACAGTCACATCCGTGTTTTAGGGATGTCAGGTTTGACAGCTGTCGGGAGGATGCATTGGAGGGGGATGGAAGAGAATGGAAGGAAGGCAGCAACTAGCAATATTCAAGGGAGCAGGTAAACGGGCCTAAGTAGGGTAGAAGTTTTAGGGATGGATGCCGGAGAATTTTTGGAAGTGGAAGCCCTTACATCTGGCAGCTGATTGGTGGAAAAGGGTAAAGGAAGGATGAATTGAAGGATGCCTCTGATGGTGTGAACCTGGGGTCATTTAGGTAGTAAGTGTGCAGCAGGATTCAAACCCAGCTCATCCTGACTCCAAGTTCAGTTCCATCAGGGTGGAGATGGTACCATGCTTGGGGGAACCACCTATGCTAAGGGATTGAGCTGGGATCTCATGGACCATGGATGGTGGTGCCTTCATGGAAATGGGGAAGCTTGGAGGAAGGATGGTTTTGTTTTTTGAGGGGGAAGGTAGAGTTGGAGATGTCTATGGGCCACGCTCTCAACATTCCTGAGAGGAAGGCAGTGCAAGTGTCATTATCATTCCTGTATTCTAGATGATTTAGTCCAGAGGGGACACTTACCCAGAATCACAAAGCAAATCATTGGGAGAGCTGGGTCTCCAATCCCGGTCCTCCAAGTACCGTATCTCTTGTCTTTTTAAAAAAACTGTTTATTGATTTTTTTGTTTTCATATAAACTTTACTTCCAAGTTTGCCCCCTTTTCGCTTCTCAAAGAGCCATCCCTTGAAACAAAAAAAAAAATAGAGGAGGGGGGAAGACAAATTTCATTTTGTTGCAGTTCCTTCTATTTCCATTTGCACTGTTGTAGTCATTGTTTTCCTTTGTTGTAGTCATTGTTTTCCTAGTTTCCTGATTCTGCTGAATTCACTTTGTATCAGCTCTTTTATTTATTTATTTATTTATTTATTTTTTAGGTAACTGGGGTTAAGTGACTTGCCCAGGGTCACACAGCTAGTAAATGTCAAGTGTTTGGTCTGAGGCTGGATTTGAACTCAGGTCCTCCTAACTTCAGGGTTGGTGCTCTATCCACTGTGCATCAGTTCTTATGAGTCTTCCCATGATTCTCTATACTATTCATATTCATTGTTTCTTACAGCACAGCATTATTTCCATTCTGTTCATAAACACCACAATTTATTGAGCTATTCCCCAGAAGCAGCTGGTGATAAAATGGATGGAGTACGAGACCTGGAGTCAAGAAGACCACAGTTCAAATCCAGGCTCAGACATATACTAGCTGGGTAACCCTGGGCCAGTTGCTTAATCTGTTTGTCTTGGTTTCCTCAGCTGTAAAACGGGGATGATAATAGTAGTATCCACCTTGCAGGGTACCAAATACAATTGAGGACCAAATTAGATAATATTTGTAAAAAGCGCTTAGCACAGCTCCTGCACATAGTAGGTGCTATATCAGTGCTTATTTTATTTTCTCTCCCTCCTCCCATGGACATCTATTTTGTTTCCAGTTCTTTCCTATTACAAAATGGGTTCAATGCCTTTTCTGTTGTATTGTTCAGTAAGTTACAAGTGTGTCTGTATACCAAACTTAGCACTTTCTATGGTGCCTGGTATATAGCAGGTACTTAATAAATGTTGATTGATTGATTGATTGACTCACCTTATTTCCATCTCTGCCAGAATTATACTGTGGTTCAGTCTTTTGTCAAGTGACTCAAGTAATTTCCTTGCTTGGCATTTCAGTCCAACAAAATAGTTTCTATTGGCTTAGAATATTTCCAAAACTTTCAGATCATTTATTTTTATGTAGCTCCCTCTCCCATTTTAGAGATGGGGAATCTGAGGCCCATAGAGAGGGGGGAAATGACTTTGTCAGAAGAAGCCTAGAAAGAGAATGCCAGTCTATGGCATTGGGAAGTACATTGTACATTGGGAAGTACCTCCTGTATACAGAGCACTCACTGTTCTTGGAGCTGAGGAAGACATATTAGATCCTTAGGAAAGCCCTGTGAAGCAGATGCAAATATGGTCCCCATTTTATAGATCAGGAAACTGAGGCTAGAGAGGTTACATGCTTTGCTACTAAGTTTTGAGGGAGAATTCAAACCAAGGTATTTCTGATCCCAAATCCAACTACTCTACTTTACTACAAAAACTAAAACTAGGGAAGGAAAGAGACTTTCCCAAGGTCACTCAGCCAGTAGTTGGCAGTGCCATGAGTCCTGATGCCCAATCCAACTTCTTACCCTCTGACCTCTCTGATGTAGGATAAAGACCTCCCTTTAAACTTGAGCCACAGAAGTTCAAGACAAAAGGAAGGATTGCTTCTCAATGTGAGTGATACTAGAGTGGGATGGGATGGTAATAGAAATAGATCAACTAAGGCTTTGGGCCAGCTTCTGAATGACAGAAACAAACATGGCTGTTGGGTGACGTCTCGGATTCTTTTTCCTTTTAAGATTGAGGCAGTCATGGTTAGTAAAAAGTAGACTGAATTTGAACCTAGAAGACCTTGGTTCCAGTCTTGTTCCTGCCACTGAACTAGCATTGTGACCTTGGGCTAGTCATTTCCTTGATCTGTGCCTCAGTTTCTACACTGGCAAAATGTACAGGTTGGCCTAGAAATTGGGAGTTCCTAATTTTTTGTTTTTACCCTTGACAGTCTGGTGAAGCCTATGGACCCCTTCTTAGAATAATGTTTTTAAATTCATAAAATAACGTGTATAGACTTGTAAAGGAAATATTTTTTAGTACAATGATTAATATATGTTTTTCAAAAATGTATTTATTTTTAGTTTTCAACATTCACTTCCATAAGTTTTTGAGTTTTAAGTTTTCTCCCCCTTCCATTTCTTCTCCCTGCCCCAGATGGTGTACAATCCAATATAGGCTCTACATATACATTCATATTAAGCATATTTTCCCATTAGTCATGATGTAAAGAACAATAAGAACTGATGGGAGGAACCACGAGAATGAAGCAATAAAACAAAACAAAAAAAAAAAACCAAAACAAAGGAAAAGGAGAGCAAATAGTATGTTTCTATCTGATTAATATATTTTTAAAAATGAGTTTATGGGACCCCAGGTTCAGAACCCTGGGATGAGATGATCTTCAAAGCCCTTCCCCAGCTCTGCCATCCTGTAGTTCATCTAACCTCTTCCAAGCTCTGACACTCCGTGTTCCAAGGGCCCTCCCAGCTCTGCCATTCCATGTTCTGAAGTCTCTCCCAGGTCTACCATTCCATATTCTAAGAGCCCTCCCAGTCCTGACATTCCATATTCTGAAGCCTCTCTCAGCTCTGTCATTCCATGTTCTAAGGGCCTTCCTAGCCCTGACATTCCATGTTCTAAGGGCCCTTCCAGCTCTGCCATGCCATGTTCTGAAACCTCTTCCAGTTCTGCCATTCCGTGTTCTAAGGGCCCTTCCATCCCTGACATTCCATGTTCTGAAGCCTATCCCAGCCCTGGCGTTCCATGTCGTAAGGGCCTCCCAGCTCTGACTTTGCTTAGCACAGTGCCTGGCACTTAGTAGACGCTTTATAAATGTTTGCTAGGGCCCTCCTAGCCTTGACTCTCTTTGACTAGTTCTATGACAAGTGAGCATTTATCTTTCAAATCCCTCACTCCCCTCGGAGGAAGGCTTGTCACCCAGGCTCTCTTGTCTTTCTCTGTCTCTTTCTCTTTGACTAGTCCCTTCTGTTGGAGCTTTGTTCCTTGTCCCCGGGAGGTGAGTCATTGACCAAGCTCTGGAGGGGAGGGAAAGAGGAATTTTTCTCCTTCTTCCGGCTGCTTTGGGTAACCCTGTGTGAGACACTGTAGTCTCCATTATTGGAGACAAGGGCTCCTCGCTCTCTTCCAGGTCTGTGTGAAGCTGCGGCTGTCCACCAGCAGCACCTCAGCATCTGGCCAGCCCGAGGGGGAGGGGGCGATTTATGAATGAACCGGTTTCTGGGGTCTGTAGTATGCTAACCTGTTCTTCTTTTTGGAAGATGAATCACCGTTCTGGAGCGGGGCTGTTTCTCTTTTGTCCTCCGGTCTAGGGAGTGAGCGGTCAGGCGAGAGCAGGGCGGCGGCCTCCTCTTCTGCACCCCTGCCCCCTCCCCCCACCCTCAGCCCAACTCATCCCCTGTGTTTAGAGAAAATTCTGACCACAGGATAAAGAGGGATCACGGAGAAGCGATGGAGTAGAAGCAGCCAGTTTCAGGCCTTACTTGATAAACCGCAAGTATGAGAGTTATCTGAGAAGGTCTTAATGTACAGACTCAGCTCACATCCATCTACGATTACTGGAGAGAGCTGGGTGGGCTCCCTGGGGTATTTGGGCTCTCTCCTCCAAGTATGGATTGCCTCCCCTGTGGGTTTTGTGTAGTAAGTTTTAATCTCGGGTTGGCATTCTGGAACCCACTTAGTAGGCTCAGGGGCTGCAAAGCCATTTTAACATGTTCCTGAGTCAGGTGGAGCAGTGAATAGAACTGAGGGCCTGGAGTCAGGAACACTTCTCTTCCTGAGTTCAAATCTAGCCTCAGACACTTATTAGTGTGTGTGACCCTTATGTGTGTGTGTGTGTGTGTGTGTGTGTGTGTGTGTGTGTGTGTGTGACTAGTGTGTGACACACTAGCTGTGTGATCCTGGGCAAGTCACCTCATTCTACCTCAGTTTCTTCATATGTAAAATGAACTAGAGAAGGAAATGGCAGACCACTCCTGTATCTTTGCCAAGAAAACCCCAAATGGCATCACAAAGAGTTAGACACAATTGAAATGCCTCAACAACAGGTGAATGTAAGGAGGGAAAACATTCCGAATGCAGGATTAATGGCCCCTCCATGCTTAAGTAGTTCCCATGGGTTGCATTGGCCAAAAAGGTCCATTCTTTAGCAGCTAGCCCTCTGTGATGAGATTCTTTCCTTTTGGCTTGGCTGGGTCTTCCTTGGTGGGCAGAAGCAAGGCCTGTTGCTGAGTCTGAACATAAAGACTTTGTTTTTTTCAATTTTCTTTTTTTTTTTATTTCGAACTTAACAGACATCAACATGAACATTTTCATGTGCACAAAGAATTTGGAAAAAGAGGATTGTACGTGAAACTGGAAATCTATCGCAGGAAGCTTGATTTTTGGGACGTGTTGTTCAGTTGTTCTGACTCCTCATGACCCCGTGGACCATATTGTCCGTGGGGTTTTCATGGTAAAGATACTGGTGTATCTTTACTGGAGTGGTTTGCCATTTCCTTCTCCAGCGGATTAAGGTGAATGGCAGATAAGTGAATTACCCAGGGTCACACAGCTAGTAAGTATCTTAGACTGAATTTGAACTCAGATCTCCCCAACTCCAGGTCCAGTGCTATATCCACTGAGCCACCTAGCTTGCTTCTTTTGGGATATGACTTCCTCTTAATGTCCTCCTGCTATCTTCTGTGTATTGTACCGTGTTTCATTGATTCTCATTTCCTTTTTTTTTTTCCTGTCACTACTCATCCAATCACTGTCTTCTCCCCAAAGAAACAAATAAATATAGTCAAGGAAAACAAATTCACACCCTGGCCACGTCTGAAAATGTAGGCTTTTCTGCACGTTTGGTGCATCACTTTTTAGTTAGGAGATAGGTAGGATGCTTCATTACCATCAGTCTTCTAGGGTTTTGATTGGTCATTACTTTGATCAGAGTTCCTAAGGCTTTCAAAAATGCTTTCCTTTAAATTACTGGATCACATGAGATCTTATACACAAACCTTAAAACTCTACGTACACGAAGCTATTGTTGAGGGAGACACAAAGTTTAGATAAGCCATAATTTCTTGCCTCATTGACTTGGTACCAGAAGAATTTCGAATGTAGGCTCTGTGAGGGCAAGGGATGTTTTTCATTTTGTCCTTGTATCCCCCAAGGCTTGCACATAGTAAATGCTTTTGGATTGGAGGGAGCCTCCAAGCCTTTGGATTGGAGGAAGGCAAATCTACAGGGATGGAGAGAAGTGTTTATGTTCTGATGAAAATAGTAACTTGAATTATGCCTCATTTTATGGTATATGGAGTGCTTTTCTCACAATAGGTAGGGTAAGGATTTTCTTTTTCTCACAATAGGTAGGGTAAGGATTTTCTTTTCCCTTTTGTAGAGAAAAAGCTAAGGCTCTGAGAAATGACTTGCTCAAGGTCACAAAACTAATGCAGAGTGAGGGAATTTTAATCCAGTTTTTCTTTCTCCAAGAGCCAGACTTTTTTTACAGTATTACTCATGTTACCAAGTTATCCATTATGATTGCTTTCCAGAATGTTACTCCAAGAAATGGAATAATGAACAACTGGGTAGAAGGAGTCTTGGAGATGTAGGGTGGGAAGGGGGTATTAAGATCAATGACAGAGGGGTCTTCTTACCTTGGCCTGGACCAGTAATTCACAAAATATACATAATGGCTCTCAGATCTAATTATCCAGCCCTCCATTTCTGTCCTGAGCTGCAGCCCCCTATTAACTGCCTGCCAAGTTAATTCTCGATTTGCCATTAGCAACTCTGCTAGTTTTAGACCCCACAGGAACATCATTCGTCCCCCAGACTAAGCCCATCACCTGAAATCTCATCGCCGTGCTGACTGACTCTGTTTTTGATTCTGAACATCTTCTCAGCTTCCTCAGTTGCTTCTCCCCTCTGATTGAAGAGCTGGAAGGTGGAGCTCCTCACAAAGCCTGCCTTTATAGAGCATTCAGAATTTTCAGAACTGTCCAGGTAACTCTCTCCATTTGCCATCAGCAGCTCTGCTTGGTTTTGACTCCATAGAACACCATTCTCCTCTACTGGGTACTCCTGCATGTGCCCCGCCCCCCTTTTCAACTGCATGTTGTCTTCTCTCCAATAGATTGTAAGCTCCTTGAGGTCAAGAGTTGTCTTTTTCTTATTTGTATCTTCAGGGCTTAGCACAGTGCTTCAGCAAATGTTTGTTGAATTGAATCCAGTTGTTCTAAGTCTCCATCTTGACAACCTGAAGCATCTTCTCTTCCTGCCTAAACCCACTCCTGTAATGGAGAATTCCTCACATTCTTCTAGTCATTCGATTTTGTCATAGCTCAGCATCATTCTTGACTCCTAGTCAAATCTTGTCAATTCAAGCAACCCTTCTCCCACTCATCTCTTTTTCTCTACACATAACCACCACCTAGGTTTTGACCCTCATCAATTCTTACTTGGACTATTGTATCAGCTTCCTGATTGGACTCCTGGTTTTTGTGTCTCTCCCTTCTTCAGTCCTGCCATCCCCCAAGATTTCTAAAGCAATCTTCCTAAAGCACAGATCTGACGAGGTTACTCCATTTCTCAAGAATTTTCAGTGTCTCCCTATGACTTTAAGGATCAAATACAAACTCCTTTTTTTGGCATTTAAAGCCCTTCACAGTCTGTCTCCCTTCTACCTTTCCAGACTGATTTCACATTATACCCCCTTCATGCCCTCCGAATTTCACCCAAACTGGACTACTTACTATTTTCCAGACTCTGAATTCTGTCTCCTGCCTCCATGATTTGTATAGACTCCTTCTCATGCCTGGCATGCCCTTTTCTCCACTCTGCCTCTTAGAATCCCTAGCCTTATTCAATATCCCATCCAGATACCATGTCCTTTAGGGAATATTTCCTGATCTTCCAATTGTTAATGCTATCTTCTTCCTCAGATTATAGATGTGTATGTTTGTGTATTTGTATCTCATATTTCTTTTTTTTCTTATAGCACAGTAATATTTTATTATAATCACATACCATAACTTGTTCAGTCACTCCCCAATTGATGGGCATTCCCTCAATTTCCAACTCTTTACCACTACAAAAAAGCTGCTCTAAATATTTTTGTGCAAATAGGTCTTTTCATCAATTGCTCATGGATAGGCTGAGCCAATATAATAAAAATAACAATTATGCTTAAACTAATTTACTTATTCAGTGCCATACCTATCAAACTAATGGGGTATATGTCCACGCTGAGACCTTTGCCCCTCACCCTGATGCGGTTTAGGGGTTCAGAGGTGCTAGATCCCCAAAATCATAACACGCAGGTCCTGCCCGAAAGAATTTGACCCAAGCCTTCTTTCAGCCAAAGACAAAGTTTATTAGAACATCCATCATATTGGGCAGACTCTTAAGGAGTCTGAACATTGGTAAGTTATTGGCTAGATTTTAAGAATCTGAACAGTGGCTAGATTGTAAGAATCGCAGCTGCAGGTCATATTTCACCCCCTGCTTCCCACCCTGCAGTAGGCAGGTACTATTTATTTTATCCTTATCTCCCTAGCAGTGCTTTACACATAGTAGGTGCTTAATAAATGTTTATTAGATTGAGAGGCAAAGAATGAAGACTTACTGTGTACTCTAGCATCAGATTAACCATGTTTTTGGATTACCTATTCCTTTGCCCACCATCTCCTGCCCACCCCAGGCTGCCCCTAAAATACTTGCTTGGGCATATATTGGGTGTTTTCTTTGGCACTGTATCATAAAGTAGGAAAGGCCATCCCCCATCTTCTGTTAAGGAATGATTGCAGTCAAACTAATCCCATCAGAAGGCTCTTTTTTTTTCTTAAACATTTTCAAAAGAAGAAACTTCACTGCCTTTTGGGGGTAACCAAGGTAAATGGGATCCATGAGTGATTTGGGGTGGGGAAGTAGAGGCTTTCTGCCAAGTCTGCAGGAGATAAGGAGTTCCCTCTGTTCAGATAAAGTCCTGCTTTTGAACAAGTTACTTCCTGTTTTAGGTCTCTGTTCCTCATGTAAAAAGAGAGGGTTGAACTAGATAATCTCTAAGAACCCTCCCAACTCTGACATTCTCTGTTCTAAGGTCCTTTATAGCTCAGGCATTTTGTATCCTAAGGCCCCTTCCTCCTCTGATGTTTTGTATTGAGTTCCTTCCTGATTCTGACATTGAGTGTTCTAAGGCCCCTTCTGGCTCTGATGTTCTCTGTTCTAAGGGCCCTCCCAATTCTGACAGTCTGTGTTCTAAGGACCCTCCAAGCTTTGACATTCTGTGTTTTAAGGGCCCTTCCAATTTTGATATTGTGTGTTCTAAGGCCTCTTCCAATTCTGATGTTTTGTGTTCAGGGGCCACTTCCAGCTGCTCTGATATTCTCTGTTCTAAGGGCCCTCCCAGTTCTGACATTCTGTGTTCTAAGCCTCCTCCAAGCTCTTACACTCTCTGTTCTAAGGTCCCTCCAAGCTTTGATATTCTATGTTTTAAGGGCCCTCCAAATTCTGACACTGTATGTTCTAAGGCCTCCTCCAGCTCTGACGTTCTGCGTTCTAAAACTAATGCCAAGTCTCTTGACCACCTAATATGAGCTGTATCTGAACTGGAATTCCTTCCACAGCATTTGCCAACAACCCCTCACCTCTCTGAGCTGCTCCTCTCAGTTCTGGACCGCTCTCACTATTAGGAGGGTTGGGCTCTCTTTTTCTTATCTCTGGTGAGCTGTGATCTGTCCCTCAGCTACTTCCAGCCACTAATCCCTGTTCTGCCTTTTAGGGGCTCAAGCAGAACAGGACTAATCCCTCTCCAGTCCTTGAAAACTGATGTCATTCTTATAATTCCTCCGTGTCATTTTTCCAGGCTAACAAGCCTGTTCCCCCAGCCTCCCATGGGCACAGTTTCCAGTCTCTTTGTGGTCATGGTCACGGTCACCCTCCTCTGGATGGGCTCCAGCTTGTCTGTCCTTGGTACTCCTAGAAGTACATAAACATAATGTAACAGGTGTGGTCTGATACAGAGCAGCATGGGACCATCACCTCTCATATTTTGAACTCTGTGTTTCTATTATGAGCAGCTAAGTAACGCAGTAGGTAGAATGCTGAACCTAGAGTCAGGAAGACCTGAGTTCTAATCCAGCCTCAGACACTTACTAGCTGTGTGACCCTGGGCAAGTCACTTTACCCTGCTTGCCCCATTTTCCTTGTCTGTAAAATGAGTTGGAGAAGGAAATGCCAAATCACTCCAGTATCTTTGCCAAGAAAACCTCAAATGGAGTCACAAAGAGTTAATTAATATACCCTGAGATTCTATTCATTAAGTTGATGACTATATCATAATGTTCATGTGCATTGAGCTTGTAGTCCACTGAACACCCAGTTCTTTCTCACATGAACTATTGATTACCCATCCTCCTCTAGCATGTATAGCTGATTTGTTTATTCTAAGCATAAGACTTTATATTATTCTTTCCATATCGTGACTTTCCCCATTGCGATTTCACTATATCTTGGGTTGGCATAATAAATTAAATGGGAATTTTTGGAGAGTTTTGCGGAAGCGCAGACGACAGATAGAGGCCAGCAGATGACATGGAAAAAATTTAGCAACTCAGAAATGCATAAAATATATGTATAGTATTGTATAATATCAACTTATTTTATCTTTTAATGCCATAATAATTCAGACTTCCTCTCTGATATGAAGGAAGGGCCAAAACAATTTATGTGGATTTTCCAGATTGTGGGGGTACTATACCCCTAACCCCTGTGATGTGGAAGGGATAACTGTATTCCTGTTCGATTTCCCTCATCCCTATTAAATATTAGTCATAGAATCTGAGAGTTGGGAAGGACCTCCACGGCTGTCTAATCTGACCCACATCCAAAAGGAGCCCCTGCTGTGACGTACCAAGTAATATAAATAAGCTAGCATTTCTATAGCTCTTTGAAGTTTACAAAGCACTTTACATATGTTATCTCACTTCATCCTCACGACAACCCTGGGAGGAGTTGCTATTATCCATCCCCATTTTACAGATGGGAAAACTAGGGCAGACAGAGGTAAAGTGACTTGCTAAGGATGACACAGCTAGAAAGTGTTCAAGGCTAGATTTGAACTCAGTTCTTCCTGACTGCAAGTCTAGGGCTCTATCTGCAGTGCCACCTTGAGGCCTAGTGGCGGTCTAGACTCTGCTCAAAGATGTCCAGGGAGGAGGAGGAGGCATCTTCCTGTATTCTATGTTTTGTGGAGCCAGTGTGATATAGTGAGGAGGCAGCCTTTGGACTGAGGTTCAAATTCCAGCCCTGATACTCATTTATTTGTGTGTCTTCAGGCAAGTCACTCTTGGGGCCTGAATTTCCTCAACTGTAAAATTAGGGAGTTGAGCCAGAAGACTTCTAAGCTTCCTTCTGGCTCCAGCTCTTTACTCTTCTGACTCCTTCAGCTCTGATCCTCAGTCCCAAGATTCCTCTGCATTCTGCCAATTTTGATAGTCTGTACTTTCTCTTGCAATATTTGTTCACTGCAGTTCTTGGTTTGAGGTCTTAAGGTGAGGGTGGAGCCTGGAGAGGCAGATGTTCAAATCACGGGATTGAATTTGGGCCCTTCCCTGTCCCCCAAAGAGTGTTGCCATTGAACATCTAATTCCTCCCTGAGGCCTTGGATTAAAGAAATTGGCTTCAGCTCCCTCGTTTGACCCCCAGAATAGCTCTGTTTTCCATTCCTGAAGACCTTTCCACTGAGAGAAATGAAGCAGTATTTGCCCTGACTCTTGTAGAAGAAAGAGGCTGTGGGGTGAGTTTTCCATTGGGGATTGTAAGTGGGGGGTTTTCCTGGCTTGGAGGGATCATCACTAGGCCAGGAGCAGGCCATCAGCTTTGCAGTTTCAGAAACTCCCTCGAAGGAGAGACCTTATGGAAGGGATATTTGCAAAGCCTCCGATCCAGCCCTCATTTTACAAATGGGGAAATGGAGGCCCAGAGAAGGGAAGTCATTTGTCCAGGGTCACAGAGCAAGTTCACAGGCAGAGCTGGGAATTGAACCTAGATTTCCTAAATCCTTAACCCAGGTGCATTGCTCTTTCTTGTCAATCTGATGACTCATCCTTCACCCCTCCCAGGATATTATTATTATTAATTAAACTGACCAGGACATCCTAGTGGCTGGTCTGGTTGCTGTTCAGTCATTTCAGTTGTATCCGACTCTTTATGACTTCACTTGGGGTTTTCTTGGCAGAGATACTGGAGTGGTTTGCCATTTCCTTCTCCAGCTCATTTTACAAATGGGGAAACTGAGGCAAACAGAGTTAAGTGATTTGCCCGGGGTCACAAAGCTAGTAGATGTGTGAGGCTGGATTAGAACTTAGTCTTCCTGACTCTGGGTCCAACACTCTGTCCACTGTGCCACCTAGCTTCCCCAAATGCTGGCTGGTCAGGGCTCCCTTTTAGAGCCAGTGGATAGAGCTCTGGAACTGGAGTCAGAAAGACCTAAATTCAAATCCCACCTGAGACACTGGATTTGCCATGGGCAAATCACTTAACCTCTATCAGCCTCAGTTTCCCCATCTGTAAAAAAGAGGATAACAATAGCACCCACCTCCCAGGGCTGTCGGGAGGATCAAATGAGATAATATTTGTTGTGTTTAGCATAGTGCCCGGCCCATAGTAGGCACTTAATAAATGCTTGTTTCCTTCCCTCTCCCTGTGGATAGTGATAAACACGCTTGGGCAGGTTTTTCTTTTCTAAGAACTCTAAAGATCATAGGTTCCTAAAATATGATGATGATAATTATGATGACGATGACGATGATGATGACGATGATGATGACAATGATGATGATGATGACGATGATGACAATGATGATGACGATGATGATGACGATGATTGATGATGATGACGAAAGCTCCTATGTAGTACTTTAAGGTTTGCCAAGCACTCTAGACAACAGGCAAGGCAACAAGTATTTATTAAGCACTTACTGTGTGCCAGGCACTGTGCTAAGCTCTTGCTTAGCCAAAAGAAAGACAACTCTTGCCCTCAAGGAGTTTACATTCTAATGGGGAAAGACATATGAAAAGGGAGTTGAGAAGGGGCGTGGTGTCCATATCCAGAAAGCCAGAAGGAGAGGCAAGAGGGGATTATGTTATCCATCTGTTATCCATCTATTATACTCTACATGTATTATCTGATTTTTCCTCACCATAATTCTTTGAGGTTGGTGCTATTATTATCTTCATTTTATAGAAAAGGAACTCAAGGCTGAAAGAGGTTCAAGTGACTTGCCCACTTTCTCAAAGTTAATTAGTTTCTGAGGCAGGATTTGAACCCATATCCTACTGACTTCAAGTCCACTGTTCTAACCAGCACGCCATACTCCCCTTTCTTGGCAACTGGAAAGGATCATAGACCTTATCTGGTCACAGAATCTCAGGCTTGTAAGGGACCTCACAGGCCTCTAGTCTCACCCGCATCTAAACAAAAATTTCCTCTGCCAACCACATCCAGAACACGTGTTTGTTTCTGAGCACCATCCTTTACCTAATTGAAGCTTCTGTATAATTCTGCCCCTTCATTTCATGGGTGAGGGAGCAGGGTCAGAACGGTGAAACCACTCACCCTAAGTCATATAGGCAAGCCCTTCTTCTGTTTCCCATCCTCAGTATACTGTCTCCGTTCTTCATCCTCACAAGCTCCTGGAGCATCTCACACTTCTCCAAATTACAGATTATGTTTTGATGAATTATGTGTTTCAGTATTTTTGCAGATCTTTACTTCCTCCTACTAGAAGGTCATCTTTATCTCCTGTATAAACGAGTTGAGTCTTTGGGACTTTCCAAGTATATCATAACTCTGGACAGTATAAAATACTTGGGAGTACACCTGCCAAAACAAATCCAGGAACTCTATGAACAAAATTATATTTTAAAAAACCTTTTTATACAAATAAATTCAGATTTAAATAATTGGAGAAATGTTCATAGGTAGGAAGGGCCAATATAATAAAAATGACAATTTTACCTGAACTGTTATATGTTCAATGCCATCTCAATTAAATTGAGTTAGAAAAATAATAACAAAAGTCATCTGGTAGGACAGAAGGTCAAGAATATCAAAGGAACTAATAAAAAAAAAGTAAAGGAAAGAGGGTTTGCAGTATCAGATCTTAAACTACATCATAAAGCAGTAATTTTCAAAACCATCTGGTACTTGCCAAGAAGTAGAAAGGTAGGTTAGTGGAACAGCATAGATATACAATTTACAGTAGCAAATGACTATTATAACCTTGTGTTCGACAAGTGTAAAGACTTAAGTTTTGGGGAAAGAATTCACAATTTGGTAAAAATTGTTGGGAAAGCTGTCCTTAACTCAATTCTACTGCCTTCCTCTATTCATCGTTTCCTATTTATCCTTTATATAGCTTGCTTGTTGTCTCCCCCTTTCAATTGTAAGCTCCTTGAGGGCAGGGACTGTCTTTTGCCTCTTTGTATCCCCAATACTTAGCAGAGTGCCTGACATATAGTAGGTGCTTAATAAAAGTTGATTGATTGATCTGTGTGTGAGTGTGCTGGAGGAGGAAGGAGGGGAAGGATCTCATTTGCCTTAAGATCTGGGTGTGCGTACATCTCTTCTGGTTCCTGACTGATTGGGCCAAGTAGAGGGCATGTCATTTATCTTTGATTTCATGATTCTAAGTTGGCATCCATGAGCAGTTTGGTACTTCCAGCCATGACTGGGCTTTCTTAGTCTTAGCTAAATAGCATCCATAAGGTGAGAGGAATGGAGAATAAATCTTGCCTTATAAGCACAGTTATTAGCATCTGAGCATCAGGGCAAGAGCGTAGCTCCATCCCTCCTCTGATCCCTAGACAGCTTTCAACAGCAGCTCTCCTTTTGCTGGGCGTGCATGCCATCAGTGAGCTCAGTTTCCCATAATCCCTTTGGATCCTGACATTTTTTTCCCTGTTTGATTTTTGGGTAAAACATTATCTATACCCTGGTGAGGGGGGCTAGCAGACACAGGTAGAGGGCGGTACCTGTATGGGTTTCTAGGCATGGTTTTCTAGCCTTATGGCTTCTATGAGTTCTCATTGTTTTGACCCATAATGTTACTGCCGACCAGGCAGCCTGCCTTTCTGTGGGTTGTACAAGGATCAGGGTGTTGCTGAAACTGTCGTCAGAGTTTAATTGGCTTTCCTGCTTTATGCCGCTATCCTAATGACTCATAACTCAGGCTGCCTTCATCTCGGCAGATTCCCAGCAGCCCCTTTGGTCTCACGCTGGAAGTTACTTTTGGTCAGATCCCCAGATCTTTTAAACTCATAGAACTATGTGGCATGTTGGAGCTGGAAGGGCCCTTAGAGAGAGTCTAGGCCCATCCCTTCGTTTTGCTGGGAAGGAAGTTAAAGCTCGGATAGGTGATAAAACTGGGGACAAGTCATTGGCAGAGACCAGGAAAGAATGTGACTCTGCTTTCACTAGCCAGACACTGAGTCTTCTTTCCAGCTGTTCCCATTGCTACAGATGTGTTATGACTGGGTTGAAAAGCTTGTCAAGGGAAAAGACCATATGTTGCATTTTAAGTCAAAAAACATTTACTAAAGACAAGTCGTGTGTGGAGAGCGCTGTACTAGGTTCTTGGAGAAAGAGTTTAGAGAAGATGATCCTGCCCTCATAGAGGTTATAATCTGGCAGGGAGATAACACACAAACACATTTAACTAGAGAGATAAGTACTGGACTTCTGGTTTCATTGGAACAGAGAACTCCCGAGTGAGGAAAATCCCTTTACTGATGCAGATTGGCAACTTCTTTGCTATTTATAATCTTAGAGACTTTCCTGGAGCATTGAGATGTCGAGTAACTAGCCAAGGGTCCCAGAACCAGGGCATGGAAGTATTGGACAGCAATACCCAATGATACATGATAAGTGCTTTTGAAAGGTGCAAATAAAGTTCTGTGAGGTCTGAAATCATCACTGAGGAGGATCAGGAAGCTTCATGGAGGATGAAGAGGAGGACATTCAGGCCCCGGGAAGCAGAGTTAGCAAAGGCATGGAGGCAGGAAGGCCCGGGCCCTGTTTGTTGGCAAAGAGTCTCAGATGCTGGTTGGGAGGATGGTGGCGAGGGGTGGGAAGATGGTGAAGACCATGTCGATGAGCTACGGCTGGTCTTCGTGACCTTGAAGCTCTTCAAGTTTGGGCCTGGTAGGGCTGGAATGTAGAGTGTATGTGAGGGAAGTGACATGAGATTCAATTCTAGACTCTTCCTCCGGCTGTCCCCCATGCCTGGAACGCTCTCCCTCCTCAACTCTACTGGCCACCCTGGCTTCCTGTAAGCCCCAACTGACACTCCGTCTTTTAGAGGGAGCTTTTCCCAATCCCTCTTGATTCCCCTCTGTTAATTATTTACAATTTATCCTGTACATAACTTATTTTGTATGTATTTGTTTATCTGTTTTCTCCTCCATTAGATTGTAAGCTCTTAAAGGACAGTGTCTGTCTTGTTTTGCATCCCCAGTGCTTGGTACTGTGCCTGGCACATAGCGGGCATTTAATAAATGTGAATTAATTGAGGGAACATTTATTAAGTGTCTATTCTGTGTCAGGCCCGGTTCTAGGTACTGACCATACGAAGACAAAAAGGAAACACTTCTCTAACTTCAAAGAGCTTGCATTTGAACAGGGTAGACAGCATGTACTCATATAAGTAGATACAAAGTAATTTCAGGAGGGAAAGAGAGCTAACCACTGAGGGGATCAGGAAAGGCTTTGTGTAGGAGGGAGCATCTGACCTGGGCTTTGAAGGAGACCAGGCATTTTATAAGGTGGAGGTGAGAAGGAAGTACATTGCAAATATGGGGAACAGCTTGGGCAAAGGTTTGGAGGCCAGAGATGGACAGTCACATCCAGGGAACAACTAGCAGGCTAGTTTGCCTTGATTGTAGAGTAAATGAAGGGGATTAATATGAAATAAGCCTGGAATATCTTGGCACAGAGGTGATGGAGACGGGTACAATACATTTTTAGACATGTCCAATGTATGGATTGGTTTTTCAGTCAGTCGGTCAACATTTATTAAGCTCCTGCTCTCTTTTGTTTTTGGTTTTGCGCAGCTGTTCCTATTTGTGCCTTCCCTCTGTTGTTATCCCTGATTTATCTTGTATGGAGTTTGGGCATAGTTATTTGCATGTTGTCTTCCCTTTAGGCTGTGAGATCTTTGTATTCCCAGTGCTCAGCACAGTGCCTTGAACATAGTAGGTGCTTAATAAATGCTTGTCGACCTAAAAAGGAAGGGTTTTCTTTGAGTGAGGGGTGAGGAGCAGGGAAAGTAGTGATCGTGATACCAAAAAAAAAAAGCTAGAAAAGAACATCAATAAGAAATTTATTTAAATACCCAGAAAAGAACAGAAGGGAGTTTAGAAGGGAACATGGACATGCAAGGCAGTATTGGTACTATCATGTTACATTTACTATTTAGGGAGTCCCGAAAGTCTTAGTGCAGTTATAAGCTTTCACTCTATATGCTTGCTACAAACAAACAAACTTAAATTGTATGTAATAAAAATTCATGCCTTCATCCCCTATTATTTATAACTCTTTTTCTGTTCTTTGTACATGCAGATCCTCATGTTTGAAGTCTGTCAATTTCATAGTAAAAATTAGACATTTAAAAAAAAAGAAATAAAATGGGAAAGATAGCAGGTGGGAGCTAAAATGTGAACCCTCTTGCCCTCTAAAAATTCATGCCTGTTATCTCTTGGAAGCCTGACAGCAACCTTGTTGAGCTAGGCACTACCAGGATTATGTCCATTTTACAGATGAATGAACTGAGGCTTAGAGAGGCAAATTAACTTATCACAGGATCATAGGTTTAGAGCTGGAAGAATCATAGGTTTAGACTTTAGGGGCCTTCTAGACCAGTTCTCTCATATTTATTTATTTTTCTGGCTAGGCAGTAGGGTTAAGTGACTTGCCCAAGGTCACACAGCTAGTAAGTGTTAAGTGTCTGAGGCCAGATTTGAACTCAGGTCCTCCTGACTCCAGGGTCGGCGCTCTATGCACTGCACCACCTAGCTGCCCCCAATCCTCTCATATTTAAAGATAAGGAAACCAAAGCAGGCAAAGTGATTTTTGCCAGTCACACAGATAATTAGTGACATACCCTTATAAAACCTGAGCGTGACATTTATTCTTTGGAGCATTTTATTTCTAGTCTATTACATGTGTCACCATGGCCAAAGGATTCCTCACTCAGTGGCCAGCTGTCTGGGCAAGAGCATCTCCAGCCTTAGCTAAGCTGGTTCTTGGACAAGAGATGCATAGTGCATGGTGGTCTCTCCTTGGAGCCTTTCAAGCTGCATGAGACATGGCAGGCTGTGTGCTCTGCTCTCTCAACCTTGGAGAGGCCAGAGTCCCTGTATTCCCTAAGGAAATAGCAAAGCAGGAATTTTGGACACACACACACACACACACGTGTGTGTGTGTATATGTGTATGTATGTATATGTATATGTATGTGTATATATATATTTTTTCTTTTCAAGGCAATGTCATTTTAGGGGTGCAGTCTGTATTTGGACCAATGTGA
Source organism: Vombatus ursinus (assembly GCF_900497805.2). Classification (NCBI taxonomy): domain Eukaryota; kingdom Metazoa; phylum Chordata; class Mammalia; order Diprotodontia; family Vombatidae; genus Vombatus; species Vombatus ursinus. The sequence goes on along the minus strand of NW_020953122.1, from coordinate 13,365 downwards.
TACTTTTTAAGATTGCTTTATCAGTATATCCACTGAACCCACAAGATAACTGATCATACTAATGCTTGATAAAAAGGCATATAGCTTGTTCCCCCAGCCAGGGTCATCACAGTGGAAGGGTGCATGTGGGGAAGGGGCTCTACCTTTGCTTTCCTTTTGTAGAATGAAGCTTATGTCTGTTCTCCCCATCTTCCTTCATTGCAGGAGCTGTGACCCTTGGTGATAGCTGTGTGCATGAAAAGGTAGACTCGTGATACTGTAGAAAAGAACAATGGATGTAGAGTCAGAGAACCTGGAGTTTAAAGCTTGACTCTGTCACTAATTACCTAGGGGACTTGCAAAAATTACTTCGCCTGCCTTGGTTTCCTTATCTTTAAATATGAGGAGGATTGGTCTAAAAGGCACCTGAAGTCCCTTCCAGCTCTGAATCTGTGATCCTGTGATAAGTTAATTTGGCTCTCTGAGCCTCAGTTCACTCATCTGTAAAATGGATGTAATCCTGGTAGTATCTACCTCAACAGGGCTGTTGTGAGGATGCAAGGAGATAACAGGCCATGAAGTGTTTTACAAACCACTTGGTGCTCCATAAATGTCAGCTCTTACTGTTATTTTTAAAAAATATTTTTATTCATGACTGAATTTTCATTCATGTGAGGGAACCCCTACATGGAAACTATCCACCCATGCAGATCTGTAACTTTGAATCTTGCCTGGGAAACTGAGAGAATGACTTGCCTAGGGTCACCCTAATATGTGCTATCAGAGGCAGGACATTGAACTCAGCCCTTCCTGACTCCAAGACCAGCCTTCTCTCCATTAGGCTATGATTTCTTTCTCCCATGACTATGATTATTATTGTTGTCGTCTTCATAGCACTTTCTGGTGAGAGGCATCATGGTACAATGGAGAGAACGCTGCCTTTGGCGTCAAAGGACTTGAGTGAAAACTCTTTTTGGGGGGGGGGGGAAGGCGGGAGACACTGGGGTTAAGTGACTTACCCAGGGTCACACAGTTAGTAAGTGTCTGAGGTTGAGTTTGAACTCAGGTCCTCCTGACTCCAGGGCCCGTGCTCTGTGCACTATGGCGCCACCTAGCTTCCCCATGAGTGCAGAATCTACTGGGCTTCAGTTTCTTTGTCTGTGAAATGATGGGATTGGACGAGATGGCCTTGGAGGTCCCTTCTGACCCAACGTCTCTGATCCTTTGAAAGTTTACAAAGCAGTTTCGTTACAGTAAGATCAAAAGGCCGATAGACCCGGGATCCTCAAACCCGTCTTAGGGATAAGGAAATGATGTCTCCGAGAGGGGAGACGTATGTGGAGGATCCCAGCCTGAACCTGTCTCCTCACTCTCCTCCCAGTGTTCTTTACATTATTCTGTGCTCCCTAGGACTGTGACAGGGCCCGCATCTCTTTTGCTGAGGACCCTGGCATTGCTGAGCACCCTGGCATTGCTGAGCATGGGAAGGCAAAGGTGATACAAGCTTTGCTCTCTCAGATCTGATTCATGGGCCACACGTACCCCCTGGGCACCATGGTTATTGAAGCCATGATGAGGTCCACACAGTCTGCTTTCTAAGGGTACGGACCAGGAAGAAGACCAGGAAGTGACAGGGATATAGAGGCTGGGTTAGCATGCATCTATATCCTCATGGCCGCCTCTTCCTGATACTTGATTTAATCTCCTCTGGCCTCAGTTTCCCCATCTGTAAAATAGGACTGTGGAGGTAGTTTTCTTGTCAGTGCTGGGACTGGAGCTAGGCCTTGGTTAAGGACCAGTTTTATGAGATGGGGCACAGGCTGCGGGTGAGATGAATCACTGGACAAAACTTCAGAGTTGGAAGTCATTTCCCCAAACAAACCCTTTCTGTAGTTCCATAAGAAGTCCTAGGGCTGGTCACCCACCGCCTTACCAGGCTCTACTCTATGAACTTTGTCCTTTTAAAAAAATTATTTATTTATTTATTTGTTCTTCCATTTTCTAATGATCATAGGATTTAAAGCTGCATGCCATCTTAGATGAGCTCAGTTATAGGACCGCAGATTTTAATCCAGAAGGAACCCTAGAGATCATCTGGTCTAGTCTCTCTCATTTCACAGAGGAGTAGTCCAAGGCCCAGAAGATTTAGTTACTTGCTCCAGATCACATGGCTAGAGGGTATCAGAGCTAGTATTTGAACTCAGGTCTCCAAGCCCACACTGTTGAACAACAGCTGTTGTTGTTCAGTTGTTTCAGACTCTTCCTGACCCCATTTGGGTTTTTTTTTTTTTAGCAAACATATTGGCGTGGTTTGCCATTCCCTTCTCCAACTCATTTGACAGATGAGGAAACTGAGGCAAATGGGGTTAGGTGACTTGCTCAGGGTCACCCAGCTAGTAAGTGTCTGGGGCTGGATTTGAACTCAGGTTTTCCTGACTCCAGGCCTAGCTCTATCCACTGCACTACACCATCAGCTGCCTCATTTTATAGAGGAGGAAACTGGGCCTTGCTCATTTGACAAGTTAGTTCTAATGGGGCTTCTTTTTTGGATTTAAGTTGGACCAGCTGACTGCTGAGGTCCCAGATAGCTCCCAGGTCCTGTGATTCTGTGGTTATGCCCCAGGTCATGACCCAGGCTCTAAGTGCCCATGACCTCTGATGCTAAATCCATGGTTCTTCCCAATGCCTTTGTCCCCAATCAAATTCAGCAAACATAATCAAAAATGGAAAGAAGACAAAACCTCTATAGGATTGGTCAGTCAGTAAGCATTTATTAAGCACCTACTATATGTCAGGCACTGTGCTAAGCGCTGCAGTTACAACAAGGTAAAAAAACAGCCCCTACCGTCAAGGAGCTCATGGTCTAATGGAGGAGAAAACATGGAAACAACTATGAACAGACAAGCTATAAATCAGATAAATTGGGGGTGATCGATAGAGGGAAGGCACTAGAATTAAGTAAACAGAGAAAGGCGTCTTGTAGAAGGTGGGATTTTAACTGGAACATGAAAGAAGTCAAGGACGTCAGGAAGCAGAGGTGAGGAAAGAGAATTCCAAGCACGGATTCAGCTGGTGAAAATGCCTAGATGTGGGAAAGGGGGAGTCTTGAGGGAAGAACAGCCAGGAGGCCAGGGGTCACTGTCTCCCAGAGCCCAGGGGATGGGCAGGGGCGGGGAGTGCAATGGGAAAGAAGACTGGAAAGATGGAGGGGAGGGGAGAAAGGGCTTTGAACAACAGAGGGCTTCCTATTTGATCGGGGCGGGGGGGGGGCAGATAAGGAGCTGCTGGAGTTTACGTGGTCACATGGCAGTAACATGGTCACATCCGAGCATTAGGATGGACTGGAGTGGGGAGAGGCTTGAGGACGACAGCCCCACCAGCAGTGAACTGTGGAAACGTTTGCAGTTGTAACATTGTGATGAGGACATGTTGGAGGAGAGAAGGGGGCATATGTAAGAGACGTTACAAAGCATTTGGCAACACGTGGGATATGGGGGAGGGTGTGAGACAGCACCTAGATTTCAAGCCTCAGTGACTGGGAGGACGATAGTACCCTTGAAAATGATGGGAAAGTTAAGAAAAAGAGGATTTGGAGGAAAACTATGAGTTCACTTTTGAACATGTTGAATTTAAAACGTCTTCAGGACATCCAGCTTACCCGAAGGAAGCATATTGTAGTGGCTATATTATTGGACTTGGAGTCAGGAGGCCCTGGGTTCAAATCCTGCCCTGATAGCAACTAGTTGTGTGACCTTGAGCGAGGCACTAGTTGTTTCAGATTCCTCATATGCAGAGTGATCAGGTTGGACTCGGTGGTCTCTAAGCCAGCTCTAAATTTATGACCTGTGGAGCTTTGAAAGGTCTTCAGACGCCATGTAGTCCAAAATGCTCGTGAAGAACATTGAGTCAGAAAAAGATGTGAGCTGGACCTTGCTCAGTATGATGCAGAGTAGATGATGTTTTGGTTGGGTTTTTTTTGTTGTTGTTATTTTTTGTTTTTGTTTTTGAGGCAGTTGGGGTTAAGTGACTTGCTCAGGGTCACATAGCTAATGTCTGAGATCAGATTTGAACTCAGGTCCTCCCCTACTCCAGGGTTGGTGTTCTTATCTGCTGCGCCACCTAGCTACCCCTCAGAGTAGAAGATGTTAAAGGCAAAAGAGAAGCATCCAAAATGAACCCAAGGGTGGCAGGGTTACTTTCAGCTGATAGCAGGGAATTGGGAACCAGGGCAGGCTTCATGAAGGAGATAGCCCTTTGAGCTGGACCTTGAAGACATTATCTCTGAAGGTTGAGATGAGAAAGGAGTGTGTTCCAATCTTTGGGGATGGGGAGATAGCCTGTGCAAATACATAGTCAGGGAAAGGCAGGTTGAGATCAAGTAGCTGGCTTGGAGTGGAGAATTAGGTGACATAAGGTTGGAAAGCTTGGTTGGTGCTAGGTTGGGGGTGGCCTTGAGTGGCAGGCTGTGGAGTTTGTAGCTTATCCTGGAGGCAGGGGGGGGCCACTGAAACCTTTTTGAACACAGGGAGTGACATGTAAGAGCGGCAATATGGGAAGATTGTTTTGTCAGCTGTGTGAAGGAGAGATTGGAGAGAGGAGAACCTGGAGGCAGAAAGACAGGAGGCTCTGACAGGGGTCTAGGAAGCAGCTTGGTACAGTGAAAAAAGTGCTGGCTTTGGTGTCAGAAGCACAGGGTTCAAATTCTGGCTCTTGCCAATTATACCCTTTGAAACCTCCAGCAAGTTATCTCACTTATCCTCAATTTCCCTTGTCTGTAAAATGGGGGAGTTAGACTAGATGATCTCTTTATCCCTTCCAGTTATAAATCTATGATTCTAAGAGTTGATGAAGGCCTGATCTAGGCTCCTTTCCTCTTATCCTCTCCTCTGCTTCCCTCCCCTGTCCCTCTCCCATTCTCCCCACCCCTTTTTTGTCTGTCCTGCCTGGGCTTATGCCTGCTAATTGTGCTTACTGCTAGGGAGGTGGGGGACTGTGGTTAAAAAAAAAACCACACACAAGCAAACCACAAAACCCCTCCAGATGTCCTTTGACTCCAGGGGCACCAGGTGGCAATAGACAGCAGGATGAGGTCCTCCAGCCCCTAAGCTCTCTGTTCCCATGGCAACCGAGACCTTTCTGAGGCCCAGAGGAGATGGTCAGGGAATTCCTCTTTCGGGATTCCTGGACTTGGTATGGAGGAAGGCAAGGGAGTGGGGGGCAGATACTGCCCTGAGGTCAGTTCTAGGAAATGAAACCATTTGGCAGGTTGGGTGGAGACAAGTGATGGAAAAAACAGCTAATTCTTCTCAGTCAGGGCATATCAGTAAAAACAGGGCCTGGGAACGTCTGGTGGGATTTGGGGGTGGAGCCGAGATCAGGTACTGAGCCTCCCCTCTCCTTTTCCATTGGGTTGGAATCCTGGTCACAGGAAGTCCTGATCCCAACCCCCAGCCCACGGGAAGGTTTCCAGAGCTGACTTTGACAGCACGTTTTAGCCAGAAAGAAGAGTCACCTCTGAACCTTGGAGGAAGAAATCATTGTGGGAACTGGGTGGAATGGCCTCCCTGACCTTCATCTCCTATTGAATTTCTGCCCATCCTTAAAACCTGATTAAAATGTCACCTCCCCCAGGAAGCCCTTCCAATCCCTCCGCCACCTTGCCAGTACATAACACTTTACCTTACTAGATTTCTTTCTGCCATGACGATTAACTGTCTCAAGATTCTATTCTGTCTCTATGTGTCTCTGTCTCTGTGTTTCTGTCTATCTTTCTCTCTCTGTTCTGTCTGTCTCTATCTGTTTCTGTCTCTCTGTGTCTCTGTCTCTGTCTCTGTCTCCCTGTTTCTGAATGTCTCTTTCTGTGTCTGTGTCTGTCTCTGTCTTTCTGTCTCTGTTTCTCTGTCTCTGTCTCTATCTCTCTCTCTGTCTCCCTGTCTCTGCCTGTCTATCTGTCTGTCTCTCTGTCTCTATCTCTCTCTGTCTGTCTCTCTCTCTCCGTCTGCCTATGTCTGTCTGTCTGTGTCTCTGTGTCTCTGTCTCTTTCTCTCAAAGGTACAGTAACTGTAGCCAATCTCTGTGAGAGGGACAGATTTAGCTGGGGTTACCCAGTTATCTCTGTGTGTGTTCTATCACTCTTCCAGAAACAGGGAATATATGGTAGGTAAACTTTGAATCTTCTTCTATGCCAGATGTACCTAACACAGTGCTCTGCATGCTGTAACCACTTAATCAATGTTTATTGAATTAGAATTTGTATAAATTTGAAGAGATAAGAGATGGAAACATTCAGATCATGGGATTTTAAGAGGTGAGAGGGACATTAATGGCTAAGAGAAAATTCAGATTTCTCTCCTTTATGTGCAGACCCCTTCTTCACAACCTTGCCCCAAGCTATCCATCCTTGTTTTCCATGAGTCCCCTTTGCTCACTCTCCATTCTAACCCAACCGGATTGAGACATTCCATCTTCCACCTTGATATATTAGCATGAGCTGTCCCCCATGCCAGAGACGCATTCTTTCTGCGTTTCTGCTGCCTCTCCAAATCCTCATCTTCCTTCAATGATATAAAAATATCTGTGATATTTGTATGATATTTACAAAGTACTTTATGCATGTCAACTCATTTGAGCCTCAGGGTAAACTCTGAAGTAGGTACAATTACTGTCCCCATTTTAGAGATGAGGAAACTGAGATTCTAAGAGCGGTGACTTGCCCAGGTCCACACAGCTAGTAAATGGCAGGATTCAAATCTCAGTCTTCTGACTCCAACTCCAGCATTATATGCGCTATTCCAGGTGTTACCTCCTTCATGAAGCTTTCCCTGATTCTGTTCCTGCCCCCTCCCCAAAGCCCCTCCCGCCAATTGTTTGCATTTTCTCCCTTCTCAAATTAGTCTTCGCTTACTTGTCTGGCTACCTGTTATCCCTCCCTAATAGAATGTTGACTTGTGTTTTAGTTATACTACATTGTATAGTATACAATATACATTGTAGGAGCTTAATAAATGTTTGTTGAATTAGAAATCATCTAGGCCAGCCCCTTCATTTATAAATGAGGCTCAGAGAAGGTCAATTATTTGCCTAAGGTTTCACAAGTAGAAAATGACAGACAGGATTCGAACCCAGGTCCTAAAACTCCAATGCTAGTTCTCTTTACATTCTGCCATGCTGAGGAGAAGGTCCCAGAAAGATGAACAAAGATGGATTTTTTTTCACTCCCAAAGCAGTACCTCTACTTCAAGATAGATGACCTAAACCTAAATGAACGCTTCTCAAGACCAGGAACCATGCCTTATTTCCCCACAATGACTTATACGTAGAGCTTAGTAAATGTTTCTTGAATGAGTAAGGAAATGGACCTTTCTCCCCTAGGCACAATGTAGCCCAGTGATCCAGACCACCCGACTTGGGACCTCTTCAGACGCCTCCTTACAGGGCAAGTGTTGGATCAGATTAGGGCAGATGCCTCCATATCAGGCACCAACAGTTGGGGAGTCATCGGTGACCCTTTTCCTGATGGGGAATTCCTCTGGGAATTACTCATGAAGATTTCCTGAAAGAGAAGCAGAATCTTTGTTGTTGAAAAGACCCCAAACCGATAGGAATTCCCATGTCAGCTGGTTAGGCATGCTTTTCCCCTTAGAGACCGTATCTGGCCATAATAAAAACAAAAGCTGGGCTTTCCATAGCACTCGGACGTTTACGAAGCACTTTAACCCTCATCCTGTCAGGTTTGATTATTCCCATTACCCAGGCAACATCCCCGTTTCCCCAAGTGACTTGCCGGGGTCACCCAGCTCGTGTCGGAGGAGAGAGTCTATTCAGGCTGGGTGTTCTTGTGGGCCAGTCAGGCCCCCTCTCTCCTGCACAATCCTGGGGCCTAATGGACTCATCTGTACTCCCACCCTCAGGGCAAAGGAGACTGTGGCCCAATGTAAGCTTCCTTCTGTCCTCCTTCATTCCAAAAGATTTGTGTAATGATTTCCCAGAGACCCAACAGCGAACCCTAAAAGTGAGAGCAGGTGATCACTACTGAGGTCAGGACCTGGGCCACTCGATTCAGTCTCTCAGCTTAGGGCTTGTTGGCTGGTCGGCTGATCCTTGAAGACCTAGTTGTGACTGGGAGGATCTGTTTTTCATCCATAAAATGTCAGAGCAGGGAGGGCCCTTAGAACATAGAATGTCAGAGCTGGGAGGGCCCTTAGAACACAGAATGACAGAGCTGGGGGGCCCTTAGAACACAGAATGTCAGAGCTGGGAGGGCCCTTAGAACACAGAATGTCAGAGCTGGGAGGGGTCTTAGAACATAGAATGTCAGAGTTGGGCCTTAGAACACAGAATGTTAGAGCTGGAAGAGGCCTTAGAAATCTCACAACCCAACCCTCACATAGCAAAGATGAGGACACAGGCCTAGAAAAGGGATAAATGAGTTGCTTAAGGTTACATAGTAAGCAACCAGGACAAGTACACGCTAGGTGCCAGGGATACAAAGATAAAAACCAAATGAACCCTGCCCTCAAGGAGCTTACATTCTACTGGGAAGTTATAATGCGTGCACAGAAAAGTAGATATATAGTAAGTAATTTCAGCAGGTTTCCTGAGGCTCTCTTAATTTAACTCAATATTTCTTTAGCCCCTACTGTGCATTTCTGTATAGATAAGAAATAAACTCTGGTCTCTAGAAGTGCTTATTATAGAAAGAAAATACATAAATGGCTGTGATAAAAATAATAGTAGCTAGCACTTCTGTTGTCCTCAAAAGTTTGCAAAGTACCTTAAATCTGTTGTCTCAGTTGATCCTCTGAGGTAGATATTATTATCCCCATTTTACAGATGAAAAAACTGAGATTGAAAGAGGTTAAGTGACTTGCAGAGGGTCACGTAATTAGTGTATGTCTGAAGCAAGATTTGAACTCATATCTCCCTGACTCCAGATCCAACATTTTATCTCCTATATCACTTAGGGGTCATAAAGGAAAGAACTAAAATCCTGCCTTCTAAAGTCCCAATCCTCCATAATTCTAGTGCGTTCCAATTTATCCTATCTCTAGCTTGCTTTGTATATATTTGTTTGCAAGTTGTCTTCTCCATTAGACTGGGAGCTCCTTGAGGGCAGGGCCTGTCTTTTGCCTCTTTTTTGTATCTCCAGTGTCTTAGCACAGAGCCTGATGCCAAATAGACATTTAATAAATGTTTATTGATTAAGTGAAGTGATTGATTATTTCCTATTTATCCTGTATATAACTTGCTTTGTATGTATTTATTTGCATGTTGTCTCTCCCTCCCCCCTTAGATTGTAAGCTCCTTGAGGGTAGGGACTATCTTTTGCCTCTTTTTTGTCTCCGAAGGGATTAGCCCTTTGCCTGGGAAATAGTAGGTGCTTAATAATTGTTCATTGACTGACAGCTGGACAGCTCTATGGAAGGTGGATTGGACTGGAAACAGGCAGTCAGGAGTTGGGTTTGAGCCTCACTGCAAGACTTCCTTAACTGTGTGACCATGGGCAAGTCATGTCCCATGTCAGAGCCTCTATTTCCTTCCCTGCAAAATGGGGATAATATTTATGATAATAGCATGGGTTTGTTATGAGGAATGACTTTACGAATGTTACAATGCTAAATAAAGGGGAGTTTTATTATTAGATAAGGCTGGAGGATAGGCTGAAGCCAGTTGTACAGACGAGGCATGGAGCAGGTCAGAGAACCTGAGTCGCAATCACAGAACCTCAGTTTACTCATCTGTAAAATGAGAAAGTTGGATCAGTGACCTCAAAGGTCTTTTCTAGCTCTCAGGAGGGCCTTAAATGCCACAGCTGTGATTCTGTATTTTCTACCATACTATGGCACACAGCCTAACCGTTCTCTTCCCCAACACCCAAGCTGTTTATCCGTCCTAGGCCCAGTTCATGTTAATGTTGAATCAGGTCCTTTCCTGGATGGGCAAGAAAATTAAAGCAAGAAAAATAAAGAAAGTGAGAAAATTTTATTTCACTTTGCAGTCAGAATTCATCATTTCTCTCTCTGGAGGTAAATAAATTTTCGGTCACGAGTCCTTAGGAATTGTCTTGAATTGTTGTATGGATAATAATATCTAAGTCATGCACAGCTGATCATTGCACAATATTGCTGTTACTACTTACAGTGATCTCCTGGTTCTGCTCACTTCATGGCTGTGGATTTTTCCTAAAAGGAAGAAAAAAAGGCTGCATTTTAGTGATTTACACCAAGTGTTCAGGAGGGCCCAGAGCAGGGGAAGAAGGAGGGGAATGGAAGAGGCAGGTGGAGTCGGGGCTGAAGAATTTCATTTTGCTTACAATGAGACTTCCTGCCAGCAGAGCCATGTGGGATTTGGTGATTAGAGCCAGCCTGTCTCTTGATGAGAAACTGTTCCCCTCGCTCTGATCCCTGTTGACCCTTCATCAGTCAGATTCCTCTAACCTTAAACAAAACGTTGTGTTGATAGAACGTCAGAGCTGGGAGGGCCTTTGGAGCGTAGGATGCAGAATCCATTGAGTTCACCATTCTTGGTTTACATCTAGGAACCCTGAGGCCCAGGCAGGAGACATGATTTGCTGAGGCTCCACAGTCCCTTATTTTACTGTTGCAGAAATTTAGACTATGGTAAATAAAGTAGCCAAGGAAGGACAAGAGCCAGGGTCTTCTGCCCCCAGCCCAGACCACTTTGTCTTGCTCAGTGTGGCTTCATTGGCCCTCTCATTTCTCAGCCCACTGAGCGTGTTTTTCTTCCAGAAGGCCAGTGACCCATTGGTAGCACTCAGTCTGCCCATTGGGTCCTTCCCCTCCATCCTGCGTCACTCTAGGACACTATCCTGAGGTTCACTGCCTCCCCTAAAAGATCCTGTTTTGGAGCCAAGGGAGCTATTACGGACGCCTGGAAAAGAAAGAAAACAGAGCTGTTGCTAATTCCTGTGACTGCCTGGTTCCGGGCCTTACTGGCCTCTGGGTGGGGGAATAAGGAGCTGGTTGTGCGTTTCAGGAGAGGCAGAGGCTGTAGCGGTGCCCTCTCAGAGGCTAGGTGGCACCTCTGGGCCTGGTCTTAGCCATCCCAGAGCAACTTTGTCGGATGCCAGGCAAAATTGGAGGCTGAGTGGAGAGCAATGAGAGAGGGGAACTGGCTGTGGGAACTGCCCAAGGCCATCGACTGACCACCCCTACAACAGTCGCAGCCTTTTTCTAAGCCTCACTTTCCTCTTCTGTAAAATGGGCAGTTTAACCTTTGTCCTACCCACCTAACAGAATGGTTTGTGCTCAGTCAGTGCTTAGAAGCTGCTTTGTCAACCTTGAAATGACAAATAATGGGAGACATTATTATAATGGAGGAAGCAGACATTTTCTTCCTTCTGAGGCTCCTGGTTTATTTTTAATCAGTCAGTCAAGGAGCAAGTATTTTGTCAGAGCTGGAAGGAGCCTGATAACTGAATATCAGAACTGAGAGGGCCCTTAGGAACGTAAGATGTCAGAGCTGGGAGAGTGCTTGGTACACAGAATGGCAAAGTTGGGAGGGGCCTTCCAGGTCAAGTAGTCTACTGTTTCACTTTAGAGATGAAAAAAATGAGGCTGTTGACAAGATAAATGACTGGCTCAAGGTCACACAGAACATTAGGAGCAGAGCAGGACTTTCTTTCCTTCCCACTCCATTATCCTGCCCTCCAAGGGTACTTGGTGCTAGAGAAAGGTCCAAGGATCCTGCAGGGCTCAGTTGAGAATGAAAACCCGCAGCCCTGTGGATTCCTAAATCATCAGAGAAAGGTTCAGTGATGCTCAGTGTGGTCTGTCTACTAATATACTCAGAAGGGCTTTCAACAGGGATTGGAACAAGTTATTTTCTAGTTTAAAATGGTCAATGAACCATTGCATCTAATTCTCTCAACATTCCAGTTATAATGGAGGTTAGAGTGAACTTTTTGCTATGATGACATTTGTATTTGTGGTTCTTGGATTTGAATCTGTGTGTTTGGAGACTTATCTGGACCCATGATCTCAGCCATGATGTGAGCAAGTCAGGCTTCTGGGCCTCAGTTTCCTCATCTGTAAAATGAGGATGTTGAGTAAGTATCAGCTAGGGAAAGGCTGAACAAATTATGCTATACGAATGTGATGGAACGTTACTGTGCTGTAGAGAGTGAAGAAAGGCAGTTTTGGAGAAATCTGGGAAGTCGTGTATAGACTGACGTCAACTTTGTTAAAATGTTGGGCAGCTAGGTGACTCAGTAGTTAGATCGTTGGGCGTGCAGTCAGGAAGACCTGAGTTCAAATCCAGCCTCAGACACTTTCTTGTCACACAACCCTGGGCAAGTTGCTTAGCCTCTGTCTACCTCAGTTTCCTCATCTGTAAAATGGGGATAATAATAGCACCCAGGTGACCTCCCAGGATTGTTGTGAGGATCAAATGAGGTAGTATGTGTAAAGTGCTTTGCAAACCTTATAATACTCTATAAATGCAAGGGGTTATTATTAATGAACAGTTTGCAAGACTGAAGAGTTCTGATCAACGCAGCAATCAGTCTTGATTCCAGAAGCCCCGGGGTGAAGCCTGCTCCCCACTGCCTGGAAGAGAGATGAGGAACTAATGTGCAGAATAAGACACACATTTTTAGACATGGCTAATATGGGAATTCGGCTTGATTATCAGTATTTGTTACAAGTTTTTGGGTTTTTTTTGGTGAGGTGGAAGAAAAAAATAGATGCTTGAAAATTGAAAAAGAAATTTCAATAAACAAATGAAATGAGAGGATTGGATTAGATGGTCTCTGAGGTCCCTTCTAACTCTAAATCTGTGAGTTGGAAAGTGGCATAGTGAATAATGTATTGAGCCATGGAGTCAGGAAGACCGAGCTTGAATCCTGACTCAGACAACCTACCAGCTCTGTGACCTTGGGAAAGCCACTTTAACCTCACTCAGCCTCAGTTTCCTCTTCTGTAAAATGGGGGTTATAATAACATTAGTTTACAGGGTCATTGGGAGGATCAAATGGGATAATTTACATTTTAGCTGCTAGCGTGATTGTTATTGTTATTATTATCCTGTGACCTTAAGATGTTGCTCCTGCCCTCAAGAGGCTTGTGATCTAACTACCACACTTTTAGCTTGCATGGCATCCCCAAAGTCTTTTTGCTTCAGCTCCTGTCCAGCTTGTCCAACAAGCGCTCAGTCAGCCTCCTCGAAAGCCTCTAGGAATGTGTAACCCCTTCTCTGTGTTCCCCTCCCCATTCACTAGGCCGTTCCTCTTTGGGGGAGCTTTCAGGGTGGATTAGGCAATCAGTCAATAAACATTAAGAACTTACTAAAAGCCAGGCACTATGCTAAACAGTGAGGAAAAAAAAAAAAAAAAAAAAAAAAGCCAAAAGAAACGCCCCTGCCCTCGAG
>NW_020953121.1:0-18716 GCF_900497805.2 Vombatus ursinus | reverse complement strand
GAAATGGCTGTCCTGCTGTGGCAGGACAATGTTCACATTTCCAAGGAAGGTTGCTGAGTGATGACATCACTGCTACCCCAGTAGAATGTTGGCATTTTAAAGAAATGGTTGTTGAGTGTGGATACCACAAAGATCAATGGTCAGAAACATGCAGTGATTTCAAGTCAATTCAATTTAACAAACATATATATTAATTGCGTAGTATGTGACTAGGAATACTGAATACAATAAAAAACTAATGCTCTGGATTCCAAATATGATTTAATATTCATATGTGTATATAGGTATATATATACATACATGTATATGAATATATATATATACACATATATAATTATTTATAATACAAACATAAACATACATATATATATATATGTGTGTGTGTGTGTGTGTGTGTGTGTTTGTGTGTGTATGTGTGTATATATGACTCACTGCAAAACTACGAACCTGGAAGCTGCTGGCAGATCAGATCACCCACCTGCTATTTTGATGGCCATATGTCTCTTACCTGTTTCTAAAGTAGTCCCACAAATTGTACAAAGTCTTTCAAGTAGAAGTATATGATATACTGCACTTTATCTAGAAGATGAAGGCCAATTTTTTACCCTATTAAGTAAAATAGAAAAACACAAATCCAACATCAATCGGTTAAAGGATCCTCTCTTATGAAATGGCTGCCCTGCTCTGCCAGTAGGATGTTGACTTTTCCAAGAGAGGGTTGCTAAGTGAGGATATCACTGCTCTTCCAGTAGAATGTTGACATTTTAAAGAAATGGTTGTTGAGTGTGGGTACCACAAAGATCAACGGTCAGAACCCTGCAGTGATTTCAACTCAATTCAATTTAACAAACATATATATTAATTGCCTAGTATGTGACTAGGAATACTGAATACAATAAAAAACTAATGCTCTGGATTCCAAATATGATTTAATATTCATGTGTGTATATATGTATATATATATACATACATACATATGAATATATACGTACAAATACATAGACTCGGAAATTCTGAGCAAAGAAAGCTCTTTTCCCAGGACTGACGACCTCCTGCCTGTCCCACTCATGATATTCTTCCTCTATGCTGATGTAACACACATATTCTCTCGGTGGCAAGTCCTCTGTTTTCAGTCTTAATTTAGTTTCTTTCACCCTGATTGAATGTCTCCCATCTTTCTGTGGCTACCCACTTGCCAGGGTGTCTTTCTGGGTTCCTATTTAGCATTGTGCATTCTGCACTGGTATCTACCACAGTGGATAGGGTCTGTTAATTTTTAGGACCTCAGTGTATGGTAACTCACTTGGGGCCTCCATTGACTTCCTATATCCCTACATAAGAGGCAACCTTGGCCATCTTTCTAAGAGAGGGGAGTTTGGGGCAACCACCTCATTAACCACATTTAGAGCTGTTGTGGACTGTGTTCTTTGACACCCTTCCCCTCAATATGGAATAGACTAACCCTACTGTACACCCTCATACCTCAAAGAGGGCTGTTCTGAATGGACAGAACCAATATGGTTAAGGCTTTCACCTCATTCCCTCCTTTCAACACACAGTAATCAAGATCCTTACTATTTAATTCAATTTAGTATTTGTAGCAACACACTATGCAATTAATAAATATTTGTTGAATTGAATTGAGTTGAAATCACTGCAAGTTTCTGACCATTGACCCTTGTGCTATCAACACTCAACAACCATTTCTTTAAAATGTCAACATTCTACTGGCATAGCCGTGCAGCCATTTCATAAGACAGGATCCTTCAACCTATTGGTGTTGGATTTGCATTTTTCTCTGTGACTGGATAGGGTAAAAATATTGGCCTTCATATTGTCGAGAAAGTGTAGTAAGTCATATCCTTCTATTTCCAAGTCTTTATGTAATTTGTGAGACTGCTTTGGAAAAAGGTAAGAGACATATAGCCATCAAAATAGCAGCTGGGTGATCTGATCTCCCAGCAGCTTCCGGGTTCATACTTCTTATAGAAAGTCATACATACATACATGCATACACATATATATGTATATGTATATATATATATATTTATGTTTATATGTGTATTTTAAATAATTTTGTATATGTGTGTATATATTTACATGCATGTATATATATACATATATATACACATGAATAGTGAATCATATTTTTGAATCCAGTGTTTTACTCCTTAGTGTTTTATTCTATTCACTATCCTCATCACATTCTAGGCAATTAATATATATATTTGTTAAATTGAATTGAGTTGAAATCACTGCAAGTTTCTGACCATTGAGTCTTAGAGTATCAACACTCAACAACCATTTCTTTAAAATGTCAATATTCTACTGGCAGAGCAGTGATGTCATCACCCAGATATCATTTCTTTGAAATGTTAACATTCTACTGGCATAGCAGTACAGCTGCTTAATAAGAAAGGATCTTTTTACGGATTTGTCTTGGATTCACATTTTTCTACTTTAACTCATTTGGTAAAAACTTTGAACTTCTTTATTTTCTAGATAAAGAATAGTAAATCATACATACTTCTACTTACAAGTCATTATATCATTTGTGAAAGTACTTTGGAAAGAGGTAAGAGAGATATAGGCATCAAAATCAGAGCTAGGTGGTCTGATCTCCAAGCAGCTTCCTGTTTTATAACTCTTATAGTGTGTATACATGTATACATATATATATGTATATATGTACATATATACACATACACATATTTGTATGTGTACATGTATAACAATGTATATTATAAATGTTTATATATTTTGTATGTATGTATTTACATATGTATATATATACATACACAAAAGTACATACTTACATCATACTTGCATCTCTCTTTTTCTCTCTCTCTCTATATATGTATACACATATGTACATCTAAAATGGATATCCCTGCTTAACTGTAGCCTTCTGTAGTGGGAGAAGGTGAGAAATGGGGGAAAAAGAACAAAGCAAAAAGTGCACAGCAGAGTGGAAAAGAAAACTTATAAGGAAGCAAACAAAAGATGAACAGATCTCAACACAATGAGTAGTATTTATTATATATGCGTTCTTCAAATGGAAATGTATTGCTGTATATTTTCAATCCTCTCTCACATTCTGCTGTGCACAAGACAATGCATTTTTCTCTTCTTATTTTTTATTATTTTAGTTTTAGCGTTTAAGGGTTTTGTTTTTTCTTGTATTTTTTAAAATTTTTTTAATAATTTTTTTTATTCATCAATAATCACTTCCATATGCTTTTGAGTTTAAAATTTTTCTCCCCCTTCCTCCCCACCACCCTCACCAAGATGGCACACAATCTGATATAGGCTATACATTTACATTCATATTAAACATATTTTCACATTAGTGATGTTGTAAGTAGAAATTAAAATCAATAGGAGGAACCATCAGGAAGAGGAAACAAAACTCAACAGAAGAGAAAAAAAATAACGTTTTGGCTTCCATAGTTCTTTCTTTGGGTGGATAGCATTTTCCATCACAAGGCCTCTGGAGATGTCTTAGATCCTTGTATTACCAGGAAGGGTTAAGTTTATCAATAGTAGTCATCATCACAAAACGTGGCTGTTATTGTGTACAACATTCTCTTGGTTCTGCTCACTTCACTCAGCATCAGACCATGCAAGTCTTTCCAGGGTTTTCTGAGTCAGCCTGTTCATCATTTCTTATAGCACAATAGTATTCCATCACATTCATATACCACAACTTGCTCAGCCATTCCCCAATTGATGGGCATCCTCTCAATTTCCAATTCTTTGCCACCACAGAAAGAGCTGCTATGAATATTTTTGTACATGTAGGTTGTTTTCCCATTTGTGTGATCTCTTTGGGATATAGCCCTAGAAGTGCTGTGGCTGCTTCAAAAGGTATGCACATTTTGATAGCCCTTTGGAATTAGTTCCAAATTGCTCTCCAAAATGGTTGGATCATTTCACAACTCCACCAACAGTGCATTAGTGTTCCAATTTTCCCACATCTTCTCCAACATTTATCATTTTCCTGTTTTGTCATGTTGGCCATTCTGATAGATGTGATGTGGTACCTCAGAGTTGTTTTGATTTGCATTTCTCTAATCAATAGTGATTTAGAGCATTTTTTCATATGACTATAGATGGCTTTAATTTCTTCATCTGAGAACTGTCTGTTCATATCCTGTGACCACTTTGACCAAACACCCTTTGACCAATTAGGGAATGGCTTGTATTCTTATAAATTTGGCTTAATTCTCTATATGTTTTAGAAATGAGGCCCTTATCAGAGAGACTGGTTGTAAAAATTCTTTCCCAATTTTCTACCTTCCTTCTAATCTTAGTTGCATTGGCTTAGTTTGTGCAAAAACTTTTCATTTTAATGTAATCAAAATTATCTATTTTGCTTTTTGTAATGTTCCCTATCTCCTGTTTGGTCATGAATTCTCCTGTTCTCCATAGATCTGACAGGTAAACTATTCTTGCTGTCTCAGTTTGCTTATAGTATCAGCCTTTATATCTAAATCATGTACCCATTTTGACTTTATTTTGGTATATGATGTGGGATTTTGGTTTATGCCTAGTTTCTGCCATACTCTTTTCCAGTTTTTCCAGCAGTTTTTTTCAAAGAGTGGGTTCTTATCCCAGGAGCTGGGGTCTTTGGGTTTATCAAATAATAGATTACTATAGTCATTGACTACTGTGTCTTCCATACTTAAACTATTCCACTGATCCACCACTCTATTTCTTAGCCAGTACCAAGCAGTTTTGATGATTGCTGCTTTATAATACAATTTAAGATCTGGAATGGCTAGGCCACCTTCACCTGAATTTCTTTTCATTAGTTCTCTTGATATTCTGGACATTTTGTTCTTCCAAATGAAACTTGTTATTATTTTTTCTAACTCTATAAAATAATTTTTGGTAGTTTGATTGGTATGGCACTGAATAAGTAAATTAGCTTAGGTAGAATTGTCATTTTTATTATATTAGCTCGGCCTACCCATGAGCAACTGGTGTTTTTCCAATTATTTAGATCTGATTTTATTTGTGTGAAAAGTGTTTTGTAATTGTGTTCATAGAGTTCCTGGGTTTGTTTCAGGAGGTAGATTCCTAAATATTTTATAATGTCTACAGTAAATTTAACTGGAATTTCTGTTTCTATCTCTTGCTGTTGGGCTTTGTTGGTAATATATAGAAATGCCGATGATTTATGTGGGTTTATTTTATAGCCTGCAACTTTGCTGAAGTTGTTTATTAGTTCAAATAGTTTTTTACTAGATTCTCTGGGATTCTCTAAGTATAACATCATGTCATCTGCAAAGAGTGATAGCTTTGTTTCTTCTTTGCCTATTCTAATGCCTTCAATGTCTTTTTCTTCTCTTATTGCTAAAGCTAACATTTCCAGTACAATGCTGAATAACAGTGGTGATAATGGACATCCTTGTTTCACCCCTGATTTTATTGGAAGTGCTTCTAGCTTGTCTCCATTACATATTATGCTTCCAAAAGGTTTTAGATAGATGCTATTTATTATTTTAAGGAAGACTCCATTTATACCTATGCTCTCTAGTGTTTTTAGTAGGAATGGGTCTTTTATTTTGTCAAAAGTTTTTTCTGCATCTATTGAGATGATCGTGTGGTTGCTGTTAGTTTTGGTGTTGATATGATGGATTATGCTGATAGTTTTCCTTATATTGTATCAGCCCTGCATTCCTGGTAAAAATTTTACCTGGTCAGAGTGTATTGTTCGTGTGATAAGTTGCTGTAATCTATTTGCTAATATTTTGTTTAAAATTTTTGCATCTATATTCATCAGAGAAATTGGTCTATAATTTTCTTTCTCTTTTTTGACTCTTCCTGGTTTAGGTATCAGCACCATATTTGTATCATAAAAAGAATTTGGTAAGATTCCTTCTTTACCTATTTTACCAAATAGTTTATATAGTATTTGAATTAATTGTTCTTTAAATGTTTGATAGAATTCACATGTAAATCCATCTGGCCCTGGAGATTTTTTCCTAGGGAGTCCATCAATGACTTGTTCAATTTCTTCTTCTGAGATGGGGTTATTTAAGTATTTTACTTCCTCTTCTGTTAATCTGGGCAATTTATATTTTTGTAAACATATATCCATTTCACTAAGATTGTCAATTTTGTTGGCATATAGTTGGGCAAATTAATTCCTAATTGTTGTATTAATTTCCTCTTCCTTGGTGGTAGTTTCACCCTTTTTATTCTTGATACTAGTAATTTGGTTTTCTTCCGTCTTTCTTTTAATCAGATTAACCAAAGGTTTATCTATTTTATTGGTTTTTTCATAAAACCAGCTGTTAGTTTTATTTATTAGTTCAATAGTTTTCTTAATTTCAATTTTATTAATTTTCCTTTGGTTTTCAATATATCTAATTTGGTGTTTAATTGAGCATTTTTAATTTGTTCTTTTTCTAGTTTTTTTAGTTGTATGCCCAATTCATTGATCTCCTCTTTTTCTATTTTATTTTGGTAAGCATTTAGGGATATAAAACTTCCCCTAAGAACTGCTTTTGTTGCATCCCAAAAATTTTGGTACATTGTCTCATTATTGTCATTCTCTTGAATGAAAATATTGATTGTTTCTGTGATTATATATATATATTTGTATTATAAATAATTACATATGTGTGTGCATGTACATATTGACACACACACGAATAGTGAATCATATTTTGCATCCAGAACCTCAGTGTTTCATTCTAATCAGTATCCATAGCCACATTCTTGTCAATTAATATATATATTTGTTCAATTAAATTGAGTTGAAATCACTGCAAGTCTCTGACCATTGATCCTTGTGCTAGCAACACTCAACAACCACTTCTTCGACATGTCAAGATTCTACTGGCAGAGCAGTGATGTCATCATTTAGCCACCATCTCTTGGAAATTTCAACATTCTCCTGGCGTAGCCACACAGCCATTTCACAAGAGAGGACCCTTCAACTGATTGGTGTTGGATTTGGATTTTTTTATTTGACTGGATAGGGTAAAAATATTGACCTTCATCTTGTAGATAAAGTACAGCACATAATATACTTCTATTTGCAAGTCTTTTCTGTTTTTGTTTTTGTGGTGGGGGACAGATTTGGTCTTTTGATTAGTGCATGATTATTATTTTTCTTCTTTTCGTTTCCTTTTTATAATTTTTAACATGGGTTTTTAAAACTTTGGGTTCCAAATTTTCTCCTGTCCTCCCTCCCCATGCCCCCTCATTGAAATGGCAAGCATTTCCACAGAAGTTATAGATGTGTAGTCTTGCCAAACACTTCCATAGTAGTCCTGTGTGAAAAACTAAGTATATTTCCCTTCATCCTATCCAACCCCCCATTAATTCCATTCTCTCTTTTGACCCTGTACCTCCTCAGAATGGTTTGTTTTTGATTCTGCCCTCCCCCAATCTGCCCTCCCCTCTATCAAGCCCCTGCTCTCTTGTCCCCTTCCCCCTGTATTTTCCTGTATGGCAAGATAGATTTGCATACTTCATTGTGTATGGAATGGAGTCCTCTGAGGCCTGCTCCAGGTTCTCTGTGACCTGAGCACCCAGGGTGAACTGTGTTACTCTCCCTGCCCAGGACACCCTGCGCAATATACCTTTTTGATCCACCATCCAGGCTTTCGTTGGCTGGAAATTTGTTTCACTCTGTCTTTCTGTGGGTTCTGTTGCTTTAGAATATCTTTAGAGCCATAATTGATAGGAATGTTGATGGAGTTAGGGGGAGAGCTCGAGCAAGTGGTGCTTTTACTCCGCCATCTTGGCCACAAGTCTTTATCTAATTTAGGAGACTACTTTGGAAAAAGGTAAGAGACATAAAGCCATCAAAATAGCATCTGGGCGATGTGATCTCCCAGCAAGTCATAGTTAAACACACACACACACACACACACACACACGTATTTATGTGCAGTATAAATAATTATATATATATGTGTGCATGTATATATTGACACACACACATGAATAGTGAATCATATTTTGCATCCAGAACATTAGTGTTTTATTCTAATCAGTATCCCTAGCCACATACTTGTCAATTAATACATATATTTGTACAATTGAATTGATACATCTTTGGTTATATGTATTGATGTATTATTATGTATGATGGTTCTACAAGGAAAAAAAAAAAGTTTGATGACCATTGCATATTCACTAGATATGCTTCCAAGAGACTTTGGGAGATCTCCCTCAGAAGTGATATAAGTAGCGTTATTGGGTTTTAAAAACTGGAAATATTCTGCTATGAGAAATGGTAAAATTGGCTTTAAAGATTTTTTTGCTCCTTCTTTTGCCTTATGTTGCGAAAGCTCAATAAAATAAATGGGCTTAAAATTTAAAAGGAGGAGCAAGCATTTCTGAGATTAGAAACCATCTTAGTTAGACCTTATGAGCAGAAAATACTAAAGTGACAACTTTTCTGCCATCATACTCACATATATCCAAGACTGTTCATTAATACTGATTTCTTGTATCCTTTCCATCACAGCATCCTCTGTAGCTGGTTCTGTGACAAGGGGGTTGCTTAGAAGAGTAGTAGGCTGATTGATGAAACTCTGGTACTAGGTCTGGGTAGTTTTAGCTTCCCAGTTGAAGGTGAATGGTGTTTGGTCTCTTGTACACATTTGGTTTTCCTTGTGAAGCAAATCATGTTGACATTCATCTCAAACTATCTGCCCATCTTTTAGTCTCTCTAAGAGAAAAAAAGTTTTCTCTTTCAAGGTTCTTGATAGATTCATCAGTGTCCTAAACATGTCAACTTAAATCTCTTAGTTTGAAACTGAGTGATTTCACAGTCATTCTATTACTCTCTTTAAGATTAAAAAAATTTCTCTCTGTCTTCTTCTGTACATAAATATGGCCATAGACTCTTATTTGAGGGTACAAGGTCATGGGCCTTCCATTAAGAATTTGTAGAGTCTTCATTTTTAGAGCTAGAAAAGATCATAGATAACATCTAATCTAATTCCTTAATTTTAGAGATGAAGAATCAGAAGCCCAGAGCAAGGAGGTATCCAAAAACACTAGACTGGGAGCCAGGAGTCTTGAGTCCAGGACCTGTGTTACATGCCTTAAATAAATTACTTAATTTCTTTGTATCACACTTTTCCTTATCTATAAAATGGGAATATGAATACTTGTACTACCTTCTTCACAGCATTGTTCTAATGGTAAAATGACATAATAAATGTAAAATCTCTTTGAAAAGTTCAATCTTTCAAAGTACTATATAAATAGAAATTGTTTTTATTGTTTTCATCACTATTTATTATCAGTGAAGAGGCCTAGGAAACCAATATAGTAGAGCAAAATATCTCTGAAGTAATTGTTTACTTTTTTTTTAAAAGGTCGCTAGAAGCAAAGAAGGAAACAAGCATTTATCAAGTGCCTTCTATGTGTCAGATACTGTGCTAAGCACTTTATAATACTATTTCATTTAATCGTCGCCGTGGGGATGAGTTTCATTATTATATTCGTTTCACAAATGAGCAAACTGAGGCAGACAGAGTAATACAGCTAGTAAGTGTCTGGGGCTGTATGTGAACTCAGGTCTTCCTGATGCTTTGTCCATTAGCTGCTCCTAATTACACATCATGAGAATGCTATAAATGTAGTCTGTACAGATTCCAGCAAAGTATATGACAAATCTCTCCTGATATCCTGATGATGAAAAGGAAGGTAAGTGGGATAGAAAGAAACACAATTGAAAACAGTTCAAGGACCAAACACAAAGAGTAGGTTATAATGAGTTAGGAAGGTCTGCAGCAAACCATCCCAGAGATCTGCAACTATCCTTATGTTGTTTAACATTCTTTTTTTATCAATGACCTAGATGGAGGCACCGATGACCTGTACATGAAATTTGTCAGTGACATAAAGGGGTGAAAAGACTATCACACTAGTTGTCAGAGTAGGGAAACATAAAGGTTTTGATGAGCTGCAAACTGAAGTTGAATCTCATCACACAGAATATATCAGGGAAGAATGTAAAGTCTTGCCATCTGGCCGTGAGTCATAGAAGGCCACAGTCTTTAAAGGATTGAAATTAAGGACCATTCAAAGGGAAGTGGAAGGTTTGAATTGTCTGCTGCATGTTACAATCAAGGAATTGTGAAAAAGAATCCAAATGAAGAATACCATTAAGGAAACATAGAAACAAAAATTAAGATGGACTGGTTGTGTGATAATAAGGAGGGATATTTGACAGATATCCAAATGATATACTCCATTGGTGTCCTCATAATGTCAAGTGAAATTAAGGAAGCCCTTCAGTACATTGCGGGGAACCCTCATGGGAGACTTATAGGGGATGTGGAAAAGAGTCATGCAGGATGGGCAGACATGAATGGGTTACAATGTTGATGAGATCAGAGATCCATTTAAGGATGAGTCAAAATGGTGATATAGTAGCCCAAAAAAGAAGTTATTGTAATGTTAGGCTTCATTCAGAGAGGTCTAGATGGGGGGTGCCAAGATGGCAGAGTGCAGGCAGTATTCTCCCAACATTTCCCTCCAAACAACTTTAAAACAATGCCTCAAAACAAATTTTGGAGCAGCAGAGCCAAAAAAAAGTTCAGAGTGAGACATTTCTCCAGCCTAAGATAACTTAGAGTGTCCACAGGAAGGTTCTATAGCCCCTGAGTGAGCAGAGGCCCAGAGCACAGCAGGAGGACCAGCAGTTAGCCTCGGAGGTGCCAGGGACAGCAGGAGGTCTCAGCCCAGAGATTCTAAGGGGGTCAGAAAACTAATCAGAAAGAGATCACAGGAGACTCTCTATTACAATCACAGGATGCAAAGATGTATGTGTGATTGGACACCAGGGAGCAGGGGCCCTAGTCACAGTTCCAGAGCCAAGAGGAGTGCTAGTACTTGCAGCTGCTGGGGAACAAGGGCCCTTCCTGGGTAAAGACCAGAGTGAAGCCCAGGAGAGCAGTGATCACACCTCTCCCAGGATAATACTGTCATAGAAGTACCAAAAACTTGCAGATCCCAAGAATTAGTTCTGAAGACAGCAGCACAAAAAGGCCAGAAGCTTGGCACAGTGCTTTCCCACCCCTAGATGAACAGAGATCAACTTTAAGACAAATTCAAAGTAAAGAAATAGGCTGGAAAAATGATTCAGAAACAACAACAAAAAGGATTTGACCATAAAAAGCTACTATAGCGTCAGGGAAGACCAAGACATAAACTTAGAAGATAACAACAATGTAGAAACAGCTACAAGCAAAGACTCAAAGAAAAATGCCAATTGGACTGAAGGTCTGCAGGAATTCCTAGAAGAGTTAAAGAAAGAGATGACTAGTAGAGGAAAAAAGGAAAAGAAATGAAAATGATACAAGAAAATCATAAAAAAAGATAATTCAAAAAGAACAGGTTGGCAAAAGAGTCACACACACACACAAAAAAAAAATACTGAAGAAAATATCACCTTAAAAAACAGAATTGACCTAAGAACAAAAGAAGAATAAAAAATCAATTAAGAAAAGAAATCTTTAAAAAGCAGAATTGAGCAAATTGAAAAAAAAATATGTGCAAAAGATCACTGAAGAAAATAATTCCTTAAAAATTAGAAATGAGCAAGTGGGCTGACTTCATTAAACCTCAAGGAACAATAAAAAAAGTCAAAGAGAAAAAAAAAAGCAGAACAAAATGTGAAATACCACATTGGAAAAACAAGTGACCTGGAAAATAAGTTGAGGAGAGACAATTTAAAAATTATTGGACTACTTGAAAGAGCCTAGACATTATATTTCATGAAATTATAAAGGAAGTCTGCCCCATTGAAAGAATCCACCAATCACCTACTGAAAGAGATCCCAAAATGAAAACTCTCAGGAATAGTATAGCCAAAATCCAGTGCTTCCACTGCAAGCAGCCAGAAAGAAACAATTCAATTATCATGGAGTTAGTCAGAATCACACAAGATTTAGAAGCTTCCACATTAAAGGAGGAGAAACCGTCCTGCTCCTGGAGTCAAGAAGACTCATGTTCCCGAGTTCAAATCTGGCCTATGCCACTTGTAAGCTGTGTGACCTTGCACAAATCACTTTACCCTCATTGCCTAAGTTTCCTCAAATGTAAAATCAGATAGAGAAGGAAATGACACAAACCACTTCAGTATCTTTGCCAAGAAACCCCATTTGGGGTCCTGAAGGGACAATAACATTAAAGGAGCAGAAGACTTGGAATATGATATTCCAGAAGGCAAAGGAGCTAGGATTACAACCAAGAATAACCTACCAAAAATAACTGAGTATAATCTTTCGGGGGGAAATAGGCATTTAATGAAATAATAATAATAATAATTCCTGATGAAAAAATCAGAACAGAATAGAAAACAATATTCAAACAGAAGATTCAACAGAAGTATAAAAAGGTAAACATGAAAGAGTAATCATAAGGGGCTCAATGGAGTTAAACTGTTCACATTGCTATATGTGAAGATGATACTTGTAACCCCTAAAAATTTTATTATTACTAGGGCAGTTTGAGGGAATCTGCAGAGATAGAGCACATGGGTGTGATTTGATTATGTTGGGATGATCTCAAAAAAAAAAAAGAATATAGCGGAGAGAAAGAAAGATGCATCGGGAGAAGGGGAAAGGGAGAGATAAAATGGGGCACACATAAAGGAGACAGACAAGGAAGAGTTTTTATAATGGAGGAGGAAAAGGAAGGGAGGTGGCAGGCAACGTTTGAACCCCACTCTCATTGGAACTGGTTCAAAGAGGGAAGAATATCTATACACACTCATTAGAGTACAGAAATTTATCTTACCCAATAGTGAGATAGGAGAAAAGGGAGATAATAGGTGGGGGTAGGGGGCAGAGAAGTATAAGAAAAAGTGTAGATTGGGGGAGGCAATGATCAGAAGCAAGGATGTACAAAATACATAGAGAGAAGGATAAACAGAGGAAAATGGGATAGTTAGTGATCATAACTGTAAATGCAAAAGGGATAAATTAACCCATAGAACTGTAGCAGATAGCAGAATGGATTCAAACCAGAATCCAATAGTATGTTGTATACAAGAGACACATGTAGGACAGAAAGACATACACAGAGTTAAAATGAAGAGCTGGAGCAGAGTCTATTATGCTTTAGCTAGAATGAAGAGGAGCAGGGGTGGCAATCGTGATCTCAAAGCAAATGTAAAATATTAGACCTAATTGAAAGAGAAGTTAGGGAGATTATATTTTGTTTAAAAAAGGATCATAGACAATGAAGCAATATCAAAACAATTTTACAGGAAGTTTCTCAGATAAAGGACTCATTTCTCAAATATACAGAGAACTGAATCAAATTTGTGAAAATAAAAACCATTCCCCAAATGATAAATGGTCAAAAGATAAGAAGAGGAAGCTTTCAGAAGAAAAAAAAAAAACAAAGCTATCTGTAGTCATATGAAAAAATGCTCTAAATCACTATTGATTAGAGAAAGGCAAATTAAAACATCCCTGATATATCACTTCACACCTATGAGAAATGACAAATGCTGGAGAAAATCTGGGAAAATAATGAATTGTTGATGAAGTAGTGAACTGATCCAGCCATTCTGGAGACCAATCTAAATCTATACCCAAAGGGCTATGCCCTTTGATCTAGCAGTGCCACGACTAGGTCTGTACCCTAAAGAGGTAAAAGGAAGAGGATCCATACACGCAAAAATATTTATAGCAGCCCTATTTGTGGTGGCAAAGAATTGGAAATTGAGGGGATGCTCATCAATTGGGGAATGGCTGAACAAGTTGTGGCATAAGAATGTGATGAAATACTATTGTGCTATAAGAAACGATGAGGGCAGGAGTGATTTCAGGGGAAAAAATGGCGAGACCTATATGAACTGATGCAAAGTGAAGTGAGAAGAACTAGATCATTGTGCACAGTAACAACAATGTTGCAATGATGATCAACTGTGAAAGACACAGGTACTGTGGTCAATAGAGTGGTCCAAGACAATTCCAAAGAACTCACTAAGGAAAAAAGATACTATCAACCTCCAGAGAGAGAGAACTGATGAACTCTGGATGCAAATTGAAGTATAATTTTCTAGCTTTCATTTTTGTGTAATACAGCTAATATGGAAATGTTTTGCATTATTTCACATGTATAATGAATGATGTGTTGTTTGCCCTGTCAGTGTGTGGGTGAGGGGTATGGGAGGGAGGGAGAGAATCTGGAACTCAGAATTTAAAAAGAAAAGAATATTTAACATATATACATTTAAAGAGAGAGGTCTAGTGTCCAGGATTAGGAAAGACAATAGGCTCCCAGAATCAAGCCATGTATTGGAGCATTATGTTCAACTCTTGAGTGCCACATTATGGGAAGGATAAGCTGTAAAACATCCAGAAGAAGGCAACCAGGACAAGGAAGGAATGTAAGGTCATGATGTATGAGGATCAGGTGGAAGAACTAATAAATATTATCAGCTAACATTTACATACTTCTTACTGTGTGCCAGACACTGGGCTAAGTACTTTACAGTTACTGTCTCATTTGTACCTTATAACAACTCTAGGAGGCAGGTGCTATTATTATCCCCATTTTACAGAAGGAAAATTGAGACTAACAGCTTTCAGTGACTTGCCCAGGGTCACACAGCAAGTTAAGTGTCTGAGGTGAGATTTGAACTCAAGTTTTTCTGACTCCAGGAACAGTGCTCTATCCATTTCTCCACCCAACTGTCCCTAACTAGAGCTGTTTAGCCTGGAGAAGAAAAGAGTGAGAGGGATATGACAGGGGCACTCAGGACCAGGAGCAATGGATGAAAATTTCAGAGTAGATTTAGTCTCCACGTAAGGAAAAACTTTCTAATTCTTGTTGTATCCTTTAAGTCAGACATGACTGATTTTTCAATGAGACATAGCTGACTCTTTGTAACCTCTTTTGGGTTTTCTTGGCAGAGATACTGGACTGTTTTGCCATTTCCTTCCAGATCATTTAACAGATGAGGAAAATGAGGCAAACACGGTTAAGTGACTTGCCCAGGGTCACACCTCTAGTAAGGGTCTGAAGCCAGATCTGAACTCAGAAAAATCAATCTTTCATGAGGCCCTGCACTCTATCCACTGTGCCATCCAATTGCTTTATTGTGTTATTGTTTCCCTAAGCTATTCCATGATAATGACAATAACAATAATGATAATAATGAAGAGAATTATAAAAATATTTAAATTATAAAAGTAATTTTTCACCTAATATCTCATTTATCTTTATAGCAAATTCTATAACAAAGAAGAAAGCACTAGTATTTCTATTCTAATTTTCTTGATGAGGAAAGTGTGATGCAAATTATAGATTTAGTCTTCTCATGATCTATCAGTCTAAAAAGGAAATAGGGTTATTTGGGAGCTATTCTGCTGTACTGTGTTGTTAAAATGGGTTCCCAAAGGCACTTATAATGATATATAAATGATATAATGATAATAAATAATCATAACAATAATAAAAATAGTTGATCTGTAAAAGTGGTTCTTCATCTACTATCTCATTTACCTTCATAACAATCCTATAACAAAGAAGCAAGTGTGAGTATTTTTATTCTAATTTTCTAGATGAGGAAAGCACGATGCAAATTAACTGACTTGACTAAGACAGAGAATATAACTAGTTAAACATAGCCAAGACTATAATCTAAATCTCCTGAATTTCAGAGCTTTTTCCATTACCCACTCTCCACATTGATTCTGCCTTAAGCATTAGCTTACTGTTTCCAAAGGTGCCTGAGAGATGGGAGAAAACCTAGGGTTATGTTTCAACTGCCTTCTCCCAGAAGATCAGATTAATTCTTTGATACCATAGAAGAAATTCTAAGGGCCCAAAGTTTGAAAAAGATGGCCTAACCCAAAGGTCTTTGGGAATTTGCTCCATTTTCTACAAAACTAATCCACTAGAAATAGGATAAAGGAAGGAAAAACATAGGAAAAACATTCCACCTCCCTGATGTCATGGTAGTGGAAATAAAAAAGGGAAATGGTTATGTGTGAAAGTTGTTACAAAGGCAGAACTGAAAAGGCTTCTAAACTGGCTGGAAATCCTTAAGTTCCCCATCATTCAGGGAAACAGCTTCTATCAAAATGGGGCAAGACATCTCCACCAACTGCCAATCCACTGACACCTCCAAGGCAAGCAAGCCAGCATAGCAAATGCAGCAATGCACCTGGAGGGAGAGGTAGAAGCTGGTATGTGCCAGGGGAATCGAGTCACCCCCAACACTTCCACCACAACCTCCCATGAGACTCAAATGAACATAGCCCAGGACCCTGAACCCAAGAGCCCTAGGAGTGTCACTGTCCCCTAGAACAGTAGTCCTATTTCTAGCCCAGGTCCTGAAGCCAGACATGAGAGGAGCGATCATTGTGAAGGAAGGGGTCACCTTTCTCAGCACCACCAACAGCTGACCAACTGCCACTGATAGGCCAGTAAGCCCAAGAACCCAGAGAATGGAAACACTCCATAGACCAGCCAGTCCCACATCCAAGCCCACCCCCTGAAGCCATCATGGCAGAAAGCAACCCAGGAAGGGAATGGGACCTGTCAACTGCTTCTCCAGGTGCTAAAGCCCACATCTTCTCAGTAATCACCCTTATTTAAGACCCAGAAAAAAAAATTCTCCCTACAAACATCTTGATGTTGTCAAATGGTTCAACATTATAAATGAACATGAATGTATGCATCAGTGAAAAGAACATTACAGAAGATGTAATACTATATGCTTTGCCACTGCACCTATGGACCCTTTATAAGTCAACAAGCCAATAAACAATTTACAGCTGAAATTTCTGATTCCTTGAAAGGAGGGATTATCTGCCTTTCTATTAGTATCATCAGCACTTAGTCCAGCCCTGCACACAGTAAGGGCTTAATCAATGCTTTTTCATTCACTCATTCAAATGAAAAGTGAGAGGAAAGAGTCAAAGATAATTAAGTTTTGATTATGGGAGACTGGGAGGAAGATATTGAAGATAAAGCCAATGAATATTTTGTAGAAACAAAGAATTTTGTGAAGAAGGAAGAGACTTAAGAGTTCCACTCTCCCCTTTTACAGATAAGGAAAAATGACTTGCCTAAGGTCATCAAGCAAGTCAGTAACAGGATCATGACCCTGATCTCCTCCATCCTGCCCAGTAAATTTTTCAGCATATCATCCAATGTGGATACAAATGAGAAAACACCGTACCTTTGAAGGCTTTCAAGACTTTTTTTCTTAAGTCTCACTTGTCTTTTTCCAAGTTCTGAATGTTGGCATCTAAGAGTTTATTCTGGTGTCTGAAGCATTTTTTTTTCCTCTACATACTTGAAATGGTATTTCAAGGGCAGAATCTGAGAGGTTTGTGTGGCATCATTTTCTTTATAATTGTCCAGTTTGGATTTCATCTCTTACAATAAGGATTATTTTGTGAGGAGCCCGTTTTGAAGATTGATTCCCAAAATAGGAAGAGGAAATATAAGGGTGGTATTGGCCTTCATCCCAGAAAATTTTAAATAGCCTTTAATTTAAACTTTTAAGTATTCATGACCAGAGAATGGATATTTATTTTATCAACTAAAATGAAACTGCATTAACAAATGTTAACCGTATTTAAAAAATAAAATCATGTCAGTAAAGGAGACTCAATATCAAGAGAGAAGTTATTTATGTTAACACTCCTATTAATACTACTACTTTTTGTGGACTAAATAGGTCTCAGAATTATACCTTTAGTTAACAGAACCACAGAATCTTGGAGCTGGAAGTACCAGAGCTCATCTAGTCTAATTCATGCCTGACCAAGAATTCTTTCTCCAACATCTCCTACATGTAGCCTTCCAGCCTTGGTTTGAAGGTCTCCATTCAGCTCATCCCACTTTTGGCCGTGTTTTCATTTTTTACATTAACGTAATTTTACTTTTACATTTTTTACATTAAGCCCAAATCTGCCGATCTGCCATCCCAGCCATTGCTCCAAGATTTTCCTTCTAGCAGCCAAGGAGTGGAATTTAATCCAATGGCAGCTCTTCAAATACTTGGAGATAATTACCATTTCCTCCATTTCTCTCATCCCCAAGTCTATGGCATGATCACGGTTGCAATATTCTGGGTGTGCATCAATCTCCATGTTGTTCCTAAAATATGGCATCTAGAATTGAATACACTACTCCTGATTTGGACTGACCATTAATTCTGTCCTTCTGGACTTTGCCTCACCTAATGTCTCCTGAAATAACTTTGACCTTTTTAGCTGTGATCACCTATGATATGTTATGCAAAATATAATAGTTCCAAATTTTAAGGGTATTTCCTTCTGTAAAAAATATAGAAAGAAAGAAACAGAAGGGCATATGTGTTGTTTTGCCCTAATAATAATAGATAACTTTTAAATAGCACTTACTATGTGAGAGGCACTGTGCTAAGCACTTCACAATTATTGTCTCATTTGATCCTCACAACATCCCTGGGAAATTGTTCAGTGCGTTCCCAAGTCTTTGTGACTGGGGTTTTCTTGGCAAAGATACTGGATTGGTTTGCCATTTCTTTCTTCAGCTCATTTTACAAATGAGAAACTAAGACAAACAGAGTCAAATGACTTGCCCATGGTCACACAGCTAGTAAGTGTCTGAGGCCAGATCCCCAGAATTCTATCCATTGTGACACCTAGCTTCCCTCTTATAAATATTAGGAAAGAAGGAAGGAAGGAAGGAAGGAAGGAAGGAAGGAAGGAAGGAAGGAA